>NW_025108649.1:55214-131263 GCF_011392965.1 Frieseomelitta varia
GTCTAATATAACGATAAGACGAGTGTAAATTCTATCGTTCACATTTATTACATACTTTCGAATTATATTAATATTAATAATAAGAATTATCCAACCATTACATAGCGTTAAAAACTGCTCTACCAAAAAAATCTCAAGAATTAAATTTAGCCACATTTAGATATTATGAATCAACCAACCAATTGTCACGTCTAATATAACAATAAGACAAGTGTAAATTCTATCGTTCACATTTATTACATACTTTCGAATTATATTAATATTAATAATCAGAATTATCCGACCATTACATAGCGTTAAAAACTGCTCTACCAAAAAGATCTCAAAAATTAAATTTAGCCACATTTATTTAGATATTATGAATCAACCAACAAGAGACCAGTATTCAAAGTTCTTCCAAATTAGAGAGATACCAGGGAGATACTACATACAACTCCCCAACTTAGCTAAACTTATCTCCAAACATCAAACTTAGTCATCTCCTGTGATCGTCGCCGAAAAACCTTCGAAACAGTGTGCAGAGTGGCAAAATCGTTCCCCGGGGCATGTGAAAATCAAAGTTGCTCGTAGTACTCCGCACGCGTGCTCGCGTGTGTAATAACCTAGCGAAACGGTCCAAAGTTCCAACGGCAAGACGCCATTAAAGACACGGGATCCTACACGCCACGAAGAACCTCCAGACAGGGGCCAACACTTGGGGAAAGTTGTTCGTCGGATCGGCATTGCCTCTTGATGAAAACCGTGTCCGGAGATCTCTTCGTAGCTGTAGCGATTATTTTTAAAGCGACGTACATTCACGATCCGCCGTTGGCGAGTTTCACGGAGCAGAAAGAGGAGCGGAGAAGGAGAAAGAGAGAGAGAGAGAGAAGCGAACTACGTTTGAGGTCAGACTTGAAATATCGCGTTCCTAATGCACTCGGGCAAAAAGTGGCTGGCCTTGTGCCTTCGGGGATGGCGAACAAGCAATGGGCCCCAGGGAAAACCGGGGTTCGCCGACGCAACATTGCTCGCATATATCAGCCGCCGCGGCATATTCGCCTATGAATATCGCTAAGTGACTAAAGTAAATCAACTGAAACGCGATTCACTGAGTGAGTCGAGGCGTCGATCGATGACCGTGGCGTCATTTCAATTTACTTTCAAGAGTTGAAATGAAACATCCTGGAGACAATTATTTATCAGGATCGCTAAGAATTTTCTACTCGTACTTATTAACAATTTCATGATTCAATTCGCCGAACGAAAAAACAGCGATCAACCGATTTGGTTCGAGCTACGGAAGCAATTGTAAGTGTAACTTGAGCAAATGAGTTTTAACCAGAGGGACGTGAAGGAAGGACAATTCGGGAGGGAGACGTTTCTATTTTATTATCCGGAGGAGAATTTAATTGCGGCCGAGGATCGAGGACGAATTAAATTACTCCCCTTTCTTTGCCGGACTTTCCTCTTCCGGCCGAGTTAGGATTATTGATTCTTTAAATGTCTCCTCTGGTTCTCAAGAAGTGCCGAGCGAGTAAGAATTTCTGTTACAACGCGAGGATTACATTCTAAAGTTACTAAACTGCTATCGCGGAGGACTGCGTTACCCCGAAAGCGCGAAGTTACGGGCTCCAAAGCCTCGCGGTGTTGAATTTCACGGAGAAGCTGGGTGACAGATGAAGACGACGCGATTCCAGGCCAGTTTCCCTATCTTCTCGCGGACTCGAACCCAAGAGCTGCGCCGCCTCGCCCTCGTAACTTTAAACGCCGCTTTCCGAAATTATAAACGCGCGCGAACGGGGCAACAATAAGTTAATGAAGTCCCGGCAACATTTCCACAGCCGTGGAAAATTCCGGCGGCCGGGAGGGGATAGTTTATTCATAAAGCTCGCGACGTTATTTTTAGAGGCGTCGGACGACGCGTCGCCACCGGCGGGATTACCGTTATTTTCTGTAACGTAACTTCGTTTCGTGTTTTCACTCAGTCGCCCGTGAAATCGTATCCAACTCGCTAAAAATTGTTGCCCGGCCGGACTCTAATTAGTTTCTCAGTTCAGGTTTGCATTTTGCTCATCTCGGATCAGCGCGATTAATTAACGGGCAGAAGCAGAACGACGATTTGTTTCGCGATTGTTCAACGTTCGCAAAGACGAAGTTTTTGGGTACAATGCAAATTCGAGAACGCTCGGGAACGGACGTTGAACGTTTTCTCTGAACATTCTCTTTCGATACTTTTTCCGAACTCGTTGGTCCGATAATGACGAAGGAAAACGTTAGAACCGCAACACCGCGCTGCCATGAAAATTACCAGCGCCCAAAAAAAGACACAGAGGTCCGCTTTCCCTTTGTGGCTTGAACAGCATTTAACGTTTTATCCCAACAAACTTTACGCACAGAGTACAAATTACTTTTAAAAGCCATTCCATAATTTGCATACAACCAGCAACTTGTCTGCGTGTAACGCGAAAGTGCGTGTTTTACACGTGAAAAATGGAAAAAATTTTCAGACGGTACGCGCGGCACATCGTTTCGACAAAGAGGATCGTGGAATATTAACCAAAAAGAAAAGAGTGACGACGTAAAATATCATCTCACATCATCCCCCTACATTTCGACATGATTCAGTTTATTTGTTTCGATATTGAGGAAAGTACAATGCAATAAATATTTAAAATTTGTGTTACTAAACTATAACGAATGTTCTAATACATTATTAAGAAATTAATCCAAACTTACTATTATAACTATATACAAACTTATAAACAATCGAAGTCCGCAACGGTATTTTAAATAGTACGATATCCGAATATTAACCCTCCGCCTGCTGTGCCTGAGTCACAGGGTGTCTGTCACTGTGTATTGGTACAATATCGATAAAGACCTCGGTCTCGAGCGACCGTAACACTCTGTACAGTATCGGTAAGCCATCCGCACGACCCTAAATATGTATTAATGGGATATCCGAGTGAGTCAGAAATGACTCCAGCAATGGACGCTGAGGCTCAGTAGTCGGATGGTTAATAAGAGTATGTGTACATCGAATAATTAACGATACACTACGTCCACGCTCCGGATTAATCGATGATCAATGAAAATTGCAACTAGTCGAGCGAGAAGACTCCCTAATGATTCGCGATCGGCGAACGAATCGTGGCGAACGAATCGTTCGCGCGAGCAAACTTTTCTAACGAACGCATCGCGATTCTGATGATTTCGGGCCGGGTCTTCGGATGGAACTCTGTTTGTCGTTTCTCGGTGTCGGGGAAGAGCGGGATGGCGGAGGAAAATCGGCGAACGACGTGTAGCCGAGAGATTTATACGTGCTGGCCCGGTCCATGTCGCGCGTCAGAACTCCGGGCCAGAATGTGCACGCTCGCTCGACGTAACTAGATCGATAGTCTCGGATTCCGCTCGTTAGAGACCGAGGGATGCCGGGAGTCCGCGCGTCGTCGTGTCATTGCGGGATGCACGTAGCGGCGAAAGGAGGGTTGAGCGAACGGGGGAGGAGGTCGAACTCTCGCCACGGAACGGACAGAGACGGAGAAAGGAGGCTGAAGGCGACAAACAGGATGGCGGCGACGTCGCTAGATAGGGATGAAGGAGAGCTAACACGGTTGAAAGTGGGATGGGCCTCTGGGATCCGAGCCAACTATTGCCATTATGTGCGGACCGAACCTGCATTATGTCCGTCGACTACGGTGCATACCAGATATCCTTGAAACGAGCTGTAGCTACAGTTGCTGACGCCTCCAGGAAGCCGAGGCCGCTGCAGCCCCCGGTCATATTTGCGCCGAACGAATGGCAAACTTACAACGGCCGGAACGCGCGAGGAATTCGAATGCTAGGCCATCGACCGAATCGTCTTTTACACTTGGACGCCTCTCTCCGGCAACGAGGTTTTTTACAGAGAGAGAGAGAGAGAGGGGGCGGGGCAGAAAGACCAAGTCGCTAGCGAAAATTAGGTTCCCCAAAGTAGTTCGGAATCTGTGAACCACTTCCTCGTAGAAATATTGTACGCCATTTCATTTAAGCGAATATTAAGTGTGCAATATCAGAATTTTTGGAACGTATGACGATAGGGTCCGAGTTGCTCGCGTGTCGACAAGCGCGTCAAAAATAAAATTCCACGCAAACCGTGGAACGTGGTCTTCGATCACGCGAGGATGTGATCACGGGCGTCGCGACGTGACGTTGACGATCTGATTCCTTCCGGACCCACTGGCTTGGACGCTCAAACAACAACACCGGATGCAGCAATGATTGAAGCGCGTCCTTGGAGCGAGCAGCGGCACCAAAAGCTCGAAATTGAACGATATGGCGGGTTGAGCAGGTTGAAGAGACCCTTGGTCCTTTGTCGCACATGGGGGAAAGGATTCTATATGTATATTGCCTCGACGTGGATAAAAATTCGTCGGGAAATGTGATAATAGCGAACCGCGAGACGAATAATCTCCGTTGATATACGCGCACGGTGGAATGATGGAAGGGCCGGAGGAGAGAGGCGGCAGGTATTCCCGCCGGGAAACGAGAAATGGATCCAGACTAGCGTGATTTCGATGGATGCGGGACTTGCTAGGGTTAGTGGCCCATAAAGGCTTCGCCATTTGTAAAGATTAAGGAGGACAGACCTGTACCTACCCTAAAATTGTCCGCGATTAACATAGTTTCGCGTTTGTTGAATCTGTCCGTTCCTTGTCAAAAAGATCGCTCTGACTTTGATCTTTGCGACGTTCCCCTCGAGTCAGGTGACAAATTACCTTCGATTGCTCAATTTGTTATCGGGCAGGTGGGCCGCAACGTACACGTAGCAATTAATTTGTACCGGACCAAATCTGTCCTAGAGTTCCTTTCATCGAAGAACATGCCAATATTCTCGTTGCCTGAATACCGTCCCGAATCGCCATTTGCTATCCCAATTCGCCAGGACCTTCGGCAAAATATCAGAGAGCACGTAGCAGCGGCAATATGCGAACACGCGAATCGTGAATAGGGTGTACAACGTTTGAAGAGAGTCTTGGAAAACAGGCTCGTGAGTTTGAACTTGCAAGCTATTTCGACGCTCGTGAACATTATCCTCGAAAGGGAAAAAGGCGACGCGATAAATCCTCCGTGCAAGATTCCTCCGTCGATTCGATTCGATCCGCTCGACGATTACCGCGTAAATTTTACTTCATTTCCACGAACGTGAGAATGTGAGAGAATTTTTGTTCGAAAATAAATTATGGACGGAGGAGGCTCGACGAATCGAACGATTTTCACGGTCGTAGGAAGAGAGGGGACAATAAGTGGAGCATGGAAGTCCGACCGGAAGCCGGATGCCCGGAGACTTCAAAGTTGACGTCAATTGCCAACCAACGACGCGACGTTCCCTCTCTCTCCATCGTTCAGGTCGACGTTCCAGCCTTTAAATATATATATATATATATATATCCCGAATCTCGCGGCGTCGCGCTCTGGAGGAATTCGACTTTAACGATTCGCCGATTTCGTCGCTTTCTTTCGTGGATCATTCAACTGGATCGATCGTCGCCGGTAGCCTGGAAACCGAGAAGGGAACCGAACCATCGGCATTCTTCTTCCATCCTCTCTTGGAAATAGTTGCCCGGGTGCTTCCGCGTGGAAACTTACTACCGTGGCTTCCTTAATAACGTGGCTTTCGCGGCGGTCGAGTTTCCGGCTATTCCCGACTCGAGATTCCGTTCCTCGATCCGGGCTTACATTTTTTAATTTCCCCTCCGTCGATTCGGACGTTCCCTGCCTTTGATAAATAATGTCGTCGCGTAATATGGCAAAACACGACAGTTTCGTAGTTTCAGTATTTTTATGTTTTCTGTTCGAATTAATTGCTCGATGAAAAGAAAATATGACACGAGCGAAGCTTCGACAAAAAGGACGTACGGAACAAGTCGAAAAATGTTTGTCTGCTGAAAATCAGAATGAAAACAAATTTACCTTGTTAGTGCAAGACAGAGAATTTAGTAAACACCGAGTAAACAATAAAAAAACATTAAAACTTTCCAAGTTCAAATAGCAATTAATGTATTTTCCTACGTGACGCACGTTACATCCATTTTCACGTGAGAATGTTTCGACACGTGTTTGGGAACGGTGAATAAGATGAGCGCAGTTTGTTCGATTCGAAGTGCTCGGAAGAGTTTTGAGGCGAATATAGTTAAAGGAGATGGAAAGAGTTTTGGAGAATGTAAATACGGCGTAAAAGTTTTGACGTAGTTTTCAACAAAATATAGTTAAAGGAGATGGAAAGAGTTTGTTGGGCGAATGAGGGATGTAAATACGATGTAAAAAAATTCATGGAAATTCGATGGCGCAGTGACGGAAATTTCCGAACGTGACGCGTGCCAGATTGAAGGAAATTAAAGGGCTCGTGGCCCAAAATGTCAAGCCATTCTTCGCGTGTACAGTGAACGACGTTATCTCGTTTCCAAAAACCGCGCCGATATAACGCACTCGACATGCGCTATGTTAAAGAATCGAAATAAATTGAAAAACTCGCAGTGAACAAAATTTCGACAGGTAATTTTTTTTATAGAAATTTCGCAGAGTTGTAACGATGAATTTTTGGCGATTCGATTGATTGTATTCTAACACTTGTATTTCAATTTCTGTGATGCAAGTTTTTACTTCAGTGGCTGATAGGTCCAGCGTTAATGTAGAATCGACAGTGACAAAGTGCACATTTGCCAGAGAATATAGTCGGAATAGAGCTCGACCGAGGTCTCTCACGGACAATAAAAAACACGTGGAAAACAGTATCACTCCTGGAATGGGAGCATTTTCGAAACGGGTGCGTATCAATGAACGTGCGAGCGGCGAGTAGAGCGAAATATGAAAGTAGCCGCGGAAGCGACTTTTGTCCGTGGCCGACCACAAATCAATTCTATCGAAACATTGGCACGAACGCGTTTGAGAATGCTACCGCGTGGGGCGGGCAGGGTGGAAAACGATTACGCGAGCGCCGAGTGCACGAATTCAAGCCGATTATCGGCAGCTGCACGAGAGAAAATGTAGCGCCGTTTCATCTGCGCGTCGCTGTGTCGAAATATCGGGTAATAATGAGCTTCCGCATCCGGTGATTGCCGCGTAACAGGAACCCGATACGCTGTTTTTAGGGAGGAGGCGGAGAGGGGGTGGGAGGCAATCGCGACCAGGTTCCCGGCTCGTTTAAAGTGCATCAATTATTCATTGACCGCTACGCGTCGCGTATTTGCAAATCTGTTTTCCAGTTAAATAATGGCACCAGCAATATCCAAGCAGTCGTTCTGCAGCCGTTTCGTTGCAAGATCCATTCGCCTCTACGATTCGACGATCGGCAACGTTGTTTAACGATGTTTAACGTCCCCGAGAATCCTCGAAGACGCACGAGGATCGTTGGGAATCGTCGTTGATTCATTCATGGCTCGTTTATGATTTATTTCGCTCGCTCGATTTCGATGTATCGTTGGGGGGGGGGGGGGGGGGGGGGGAGGCAGGGGAATTATTCATCGACAAACATTACAGATTTCGCGACGCTCTCGATCGATTATTATTATTTTTTTTTTTTTATTAACAGACGTTTATTTTGTGCCAGTATATACAAAAGCATAACGAGTAAAAGCTTATCGGTTTGTACTGTTCTTAGATTAAAGGCTCGAGTCCTGGAGCACGCGCAATCTTAAGATAGAAATCTTTTGCTACCTTGCACTTATTGCCACATTAACAGTAAACAAGCTTTAATTTTTGCCTCAACTATGGGGGTTATGTTTTTTTTCTCGATCGATTATCTTCCCATTCGGGGAGCAGAGGAGCCTCGACGCTTTTAACGCGAATTAAAGTATCGGCGACGAATGAAAGTACGTCACCGGGCGTAACGAGCGCGGCGACGTTGACAAATTTTTCCACAAGCCTCGTCGTCTAGTTCTAAACGCTTCTCTGTCCGTCTTTCGTCTACTTTTCATCTACTCGGCGTTCTCATCCACCGGCGTTATCCGCAGGTATTCGAGGCGCGAGCGTGGACTAAAGGCGAAATTAAACTTCCAAGGAGACGGAACTATTCCGTTCCGCGGCGTTGTATCGCTTTAATAATTCAATCTCGTGACGTGTATCCGCTGAAAGGCCACTTCTCGTCAACGTCGTTCTCGCGCATCGTTTCGTTGAAATATTCAGCGACTAACGAGTGCGAGAACGAGTGCCAGAATATTCTTACTTCAGGCTGAGATGGCCCATTAATTAATGCGTCAAATACGCTGCGTGAAAATTGGGAAAAGTAAATTCCCAAGGAGCGTGTCGAAAGCAAGCGAAACGGAGACGAAGCGGTGAGAAGGCAAAGAGCTGAACTTTCTCTCTCTCTCTCTCTTACAAATTGTCTCCTCTCCTCTCCCCCCTAATGTCACCGTTTATTGGAACACCTAGATCAAGGAGCCTTTTAATAATGACGAAACATTTTGAAGTGGCGACGTTTCATACAGTAATTGCGAATTTGTCGCCGTGAAGTAAACAAGGGAATTGCTTGAAACGAAGACACAGACAGCTTAAATCGCTGCACAACTCAGCAACTATTCTCTGGTGAGAAACGAGAAAAAGTGTGCATCGTTTAATGGACGTTCTTTGATGCTTTTCGGAGAGTAAGATAGCCGAGACAAATATTTATTCTCTGCTCGATGTGGTCAATGAACGTATGGGAAACGTATCAGTTTCATTTGACAAATGGGAGAATTATATTTGGCACAAAAAGTGATCATCCAGAGTGATCAACCCGATTTTAAGACAACAACTTCATTCTTCAGCTACACGGCTAACGTTTAATCGTCAAAGAATAAAATATTCATCCTCGTAAGTTCATTTGTACAAAGATAACGTGGATAATAGTGAATTGAAAAGAAATGTCGAAAAATAATAATATTATTCAATATTGCAATTCGAGACAAATCTTGAAACATACAGTGTGTAACATTATCGCTTCTCTTTACTTTTCAATTGATGACTTGTGTATATTGGGGTGAGTCACGAATAATTTCAAAATATATTTATTAATAAAATAAACAACAATTGTATCCTAATCTTTCGCCATTATTTACAATTACCTGCAATTATTTGTTGCCATTCATCAGATAGCTTGTAGAATTCATGATTTTGATGCAAGAAAGCTCTTGACAAACTTGGCCGTCATTAGACACTTGTCATTGCTGTGACAAGACTAAGACACACTTATTTAGATTCAGATCTGTTAAATTTGACTACTCATTAGGATGACAAATGCATCGTTACAATTTGTTCCCAAAAAATGGGAAATTATTTACGACTTAATCTAATATATCTTCATATTTACAACTACCGCAACACATTAGATACAAATTAAAAATGATTTGTGGGGTGAGAAAACCTTGGAAATTCTCGGAACTTCGTTCTGTACGACCCAAAAGCGACAATTGCGATTGTCGCAGCGAAAAAAAGCTAGATTTGGTACCGTTTGTCTAGTTCGTCCCAGTTTTGAGATGTAATATACGAGCATACGATCGTGTGTATGCGTGAGTCTGTGAAGTGCGTACGAAGACAGAGGTTTCGATCGCGAAGAGAATCACAGAGAGTAACAAGTTGCGATAGCGTCAAAGTCTAGCGAGAGCATAACATCTTTCATGAATATCGCTGTATTCGGACTTCTACAATATTCTCCAATTCCAAAATTAATCAACGCTATACTTTTATTTCATCACAAACCACTTGGTGTTATTTTCTTTTACCTGCAGATCGTAACAGTGATCGTTTCTCCATGCCGTGCGATGAAATAACCAAACTCACGTGTCTGCTCGTCGCTTTCCCCGACAGAATACGTATCCACTACCATACTCGACGTGCATCGGTGTAAGCTCGCGCACAAAGTGGGTACGTAAAGGTGTTTCCATTTGGCGAGAAACACAGCCGTCGTCTTGCCGCGTCTCTTTTGTCTCGTCACCGTGACGAGGAGGTGGAGGAAAGAGCAGAAAAAGACGCGACTTTGAGCAGGCCGAACGCATTCTTGGGAAATTGTTGTTTTGACGAGCGAACGTTTGCCGCGGTAGAGTACAGGGTGAATGGGAAGCCGTTGGAAAATAAATAAGCAAACGCGCGTACTACTGGCGGAGCGACGATGAAAACGGGAGGAAGCCCGTTGGAAAATGTCTTTGGAAAAACGTGACGTGGCGGATCGACAACGCGGGGGGGATCTCGTAAATAAATACGACGACGGGAGGGAAGTTCGCGTAGGCGGCACCGCCCGAAACACAGGAATTCGCCGGCGAATTTGAGCGAAGAGCGTTCAAACACGAGAGGCCGCGAGCGCGATTGAAGTTCGGCGCCGGGTCGACGTATCAGAAAACTTCTTCGTTAGTTCGTCAACCGTCCCGTCAACTCCCCCGTCCCCTGTTTTATCCCCCACCGTGGCATGAATTATTAAAAGGCTGTTCGCCCGCGTAACGATCCACTTGTCAGGCGTGGAACGTTGCTACGATGTTACTGTAGTTTTCGACGTAGCTACGTGAGACGAGAATTGATTCGTACGTTATGGGCAAGTAACCAGCGAATTTACCGATTCACCGAGAATTTGTTCTGCGGAGGATTAACCCGTCGCCTGGCTCGTATAAACTTTTCCGTGAGTGACAAGCGAGTTTCGGGGTTGTCGCGCTCGTTTCAGGACAAAGTTCTAACGATTTGATCGAAATTTTACAGATGGAAAGAATGGGCAAAGTTTGGAACGTGTACTTTGGAAATAATTACGAAATTCAAAAAGAAAATCAGACGGAGGGGAATCAGAAGGTTGGAAGCCAGAAAATTGTCGAAAAATTTTGCTGAATAGTATATTGGAATATTTAAGTTCAAATTGCAATGTAAGATCAAGTGTCGGAAGATATATAATTGTGTATTGATAGATGGTACGATTTTTATCATGATCGAAATTTGACTTGCACTCTTTCATCCATCCATCCATCAACGAATGCCTTTCACACTACCGTCTAAAACGAATTTTCCGCGTTTAAATCGTTCCGTTGGAATTTTGAAATTCTTCCACAGTTGTGGATGGAGCCAGGGAAGAGACGTTAACCGACCGCGTACACGGTGTATGACCATAAACAATAAATTCCGAGGAAAAAAAGTACTGCCCATAAAACTGTTTCGAGTAGCACTTTATCCCGTTACCGTATCCATCGAGGCTCCGAGCCATCCAAAATGTCGAGTCCCTTTGAAATAAATTTTTCCACGATGCTCTGTCTTTTTTTTTTTTTTTTGCCCCCCTCGCGCTCCGGAATGCCGCGTGCGCATTTTTCTTCCTTTCCTCTTTTTTTCTTTTCTGTCTTTTTATTTGCGGTGCGTGGCCACAGAACAGACAAACGATTGCCACGAGAGCGGCACGAGCCTCCTCTCGGGTCGTCTTGAGGCCATATATCCGATGGCGTTGTTAGTCACTTCGATGGCTCATAAACCTGACAAATCGTTTCCACTTACAGTTACTTAACTTTCTATGCTCGCACCGGGGGACTTGCTGACCGTTACATCTGACCAACTGCCACCTTGTTTGCGAATTCCTGTCATATAGAACCGGAACTTTGCCTGGCTGTACTTTATCACGAAAATTCAACGGATTTAATGTAACGTGTAATCGGATTATTTTTCATGGAGATTCTTCTCGCGGTCTTTTCCACTTCGATCACTTGTGCTCAAATCGAAGATTTATAATAACATTTGAACATTAATGGAGCAACAATAATGTATATTTTAGATATTTGAATTTAGGTCTTTGATAAATTAGAAGCTCTTCTTTGCTGTATTACGAATAGACTGTGCATGCTTGTGCAATTTACGCTTTCACGAACGAAATTAAAGAAATGTAATTTACGCGGAAATTTCCCTTCGTAAGAACTACTAAACTTTTTCATGTTTTACATGTGCACTTTTGTCTAGATGTACATTCCTCACAGATGCAAAAAATCTGCAATTTAATTATTCCTCTTTGATCGTTAATTTCAACATAACTAGTCGGGGGAAAAAAGACTTATAAAAATCATCTAACCTTTAGATTCATGGAAGCTATACACCCTAAGGATTATAAAAATTATTTAACTTGTTTTACTTCGTGACATTCCACTCAGTGTATTGATGCGCAATGATAATTTCTTATTTCCTACAACAGCGCAAGGGTAGAATTGCAGAATTGTTTCAAATACTAGGTGATTAATCTGCCAAATGATAATAAACACGGACTCTGACGTGATTAGACGTGAAATTAAACTGAATCTACCGACAATTTCGTTTTCACCTGTAAAATTTCGCAGAATAACGGAACAAGCAACAAGGATTCTGCATTGTTTTTCAAGACACTCGCGCGGTTCTAAATCCCGCCACGAGATATCGTTGTTCCGCGCTTAATGTCCGGTTCGTTTCGGCCGAGTCGGGGATGAACGCCAAGAAAGGATTGCATTTATGTTTCTTGCCGAGAGATTGCGCAAAAACGTATATAGGAATAACTATTTCGCCAGCCACGATGGATTATTCCAGGAAGCAGCTTGTTTCACCGCCGCTGACGTTTTGAAATCCGAGCAACCGAAGGCAAAACGCCGGTTTTGCGAGATAATATTAGGTATCTCTCGGAGGAGATACCGCGAGTTCGAAACGTTCGGTTTGCGAAAAGTGCGCCGCTGTTAAAACTCGATACCTCCGTTTAAAATAAAGGGTCTTCAGTTGCGTGCATTTCCGCCGGCGTAACGAAACACTCGCCCGCTTTATCTCGAAATTCTACCTCCGCGTCCGTTGATACCTGCGCGAATGCTTGGATTTTTCCAGGGAGAAACTGTGAATTTTATACACAGTTTCTCAGTCGACAGGCAAGTTCCTACGAGCGTTTTTCTTCCATGAAAGTTCCAGTAACGGCGAGTTCCCGTAAGAATGAAATGCACAGTGCCGAAGTTTGAACGCGCTTCCACTGCGTTTGTATTTCACGTTTCAGTACGATATTTCGCTACAAATGTGTTGATTTATCCGTGCAAATGCATAACGTTCGTGCGTACAAATCGAACGAAATACCGTAGGCAAGGAAATTGCGTATTGACATTAGAATATCTGTGTATCTCGCTCACGTTCACTTAGTAGCCACAAATATCTATCATCCGTACACTCTGATTGTACACTACTCGAAATACGTATGTATATCATCCGCCCTCCACCGAATTCAAATCTCGGCGCTGGATTGATTTAAAACCACCGCAAGATAGTCGTCGAAAGGAAACCAAACATTCGTGATACCTCTCTAAATCTTCCCGCCCCGTTCAAATACGCGTACAAACCATCATTCAATCCTAACAATCCTTCCTGCCTTCCGAACCGCTGGTAAATCCACACGTCGATCGTTTTCAACTTATTACAAACACCGGTAATTACGCCGACATTCCAATTGGTTCTCAACTTCGCCGGTGGTTGGAAAACCCCGTTCGACTTAAATTCCAAACGAATTTTGCGTGGCTTGACGATCGAGGAGAAACGCGATGGGTGCTGACGGCCACCTTAATAATCCCAGTATCGCTGCTCATTATCTCAGCCAGATGGTAGGAGCAGAACCCATTACGTCTTCGGCCAACGAGCTTATAGCCCCCTCTGTCTCCCTGTCCCGACCTGCCACACCGTTTCTCTAGTCGCAATATCAGCTCGGTGGTAACGCGCGGCAATGCAATACCGCGGCTTACGCGCGAATTCGATGAGAACGTTCGCCTAAACAGCCGACGAGATAAGGAAAGATAAAGGGAAAGAGCGCGACAGGGGACGATCTCTTCGACTATTGTTTCGTGTCAATTCGCCGACTGTTTCTTTCCTTCTTTCGTTTTTCTCTCTCTCTGTTTTTTTCAAACGTTGCATACGACTTTTACATAACTGCGGCTGTATCGTCGTCACTTTAATAGAGGCCGGTTATTCGAACGATTTCGGATAGTCGAACGAGCCTCGAATTTTTCCACCCCTCGAGAGAGAGAGAGAGAGAGAGAGAGAGAGAGAGGCGCGTTGCCGGGATAATGGAAACGCGAAGCGAGATTGCCAATCAAAATTCTTCCGAGTACGACCCGCTTCCGGCGATTTTCGGAGTATCATCTTTCGCTGGCCTAGTAGTTGGCTTTTTAACGAGTTGTTACGGTTCGGCGAGCATGATTTCCTCGCTATCAGAATGGGCATACATTCGAGCGTAGACAATATAGATGGTTTCGGCAAGCCGAAAATTCACAAAAGAATTTGAAATTTTTTGCACGAATGTAGTTCGCTGCGATGCGAAATATAACGACGGGAAGAATTTCTTTTCCCTGAAAGTGAAAACATCTCTTCGAAGCGCTTTTCGAACTTTTCACTTTTCATATTATCGTGAATATCTGGCAAATTGTACGACGCGTACAAGAAAAGTTTACTGCTTTTTATAGTCGTGGCGAACAATCTTCAACACCATCATACATCGTGTTTAACGATTAATACCATCTATTGTTTTTCTGGTTTTTATTTGTATAATTTACCCGGTTTCCCGAGTCTTTTCCTCCAACTTTCTCTTCGAAATCATCGATTTACAATGACGTTTAAATAATTTTCATTCACTCCGTGTAACGCAACCAACGTAACTCAAAATTTACGATCGTTCGTCTAATTGCTCTCTAAATTCCACCATCGAATGATTTAGTGAGCCGAACGTATTCCTCGGAGAAACTGCCGAGTTTCTAAAAGCACCCTCGGTTCGAGACTTTGCTACGGGGGAAAACTTGGAGGCCATCGTTCATGTTACAAATAGCCAGTTCCCATCGTGAACATCCATCGATCTTGCTGCTGGAGCGGATGAAACAGAATCGAGGATAATCCAATTGTCCACGCGCGGACAGGATTTCACAACGAGACGCAACGTCTGAACAGGCCCACGCAACAAGACAAGCTGCTTTGTCTCACGAATCCCAGGCAAGATCGTTATTTCCAACGTGCACACGCACACACAGACACGCATACACACACACACACACACACACACACACACGCAAACCTCTGGAGGAAACCAGGAACACGAGTAATCCACGAGAATCGTGTATCGCGGGGATTAAGCCACGTTTCGAGAATATGTAACCAACACTGGCTGGATCTTCGTAATAAGCTTCGATGACGGCGTCGTCTTTCGCGGTGTCTGTGTTTGACCGCAGAGTCAAGTCAAGGATACAAAGTTCGCCAAGACGAATTCGACAAAAATCGATTCGACTTTGATATTGGTGGAAAATCAGAGGAAACGATTCCATTTATAGACTTAGTTCGCTCGAATCGAGAGCATCGATCCAGTATAATTTGATAAGAATTTAGACGATAGAGGTTGTTCCCGTGTGTTTGTTTCCAGAGTAACTGAATTAGCAGTGAATCGATTTAATCAAGTTGGTTAGCTAAGTCCAATGACAATTATTTACTTTGAACGGGTCACAAGTCGCCATCAGGGCACTTTTGCTTTTTCATCGGAGAGAAATGGAAGAGCGAGAACAGACGAGAGAAAGGATCGTGAAGGTAGAGAGTTTTCAGAGCTCCCGAACTTCCCATGGAAAGATCTTTCCGAACAGGCACTATATCACCAAGGTCGTGATGGGCGAGGAACGAGGGTAAGTCCAGCTTTTCTTTCGCCATTCTTCCCAGCTCAGGGTTTTAACGCGACCCCTTGAAGGGAAACGGTGCCATTTTTAACGCCTCTAATTAATCGTGCCACAAAAGGCCAGTAAAAGAAAAAAAAAAAAGAAGAAAAAAGAAAGAAAGAAAAGAAAAAAAGGAGGACCGTTCATTTACGCTCCTCTCTTTTTCCTTTCTTTCTCCCTCTTCCTTTTTTCCTCCTTTCTATCGCCGCCTCTCCCAGAGGGTAAAAATTCAACTAAGACGAATACGTCGACGGAACGCCACCATAGGTCAAAGGAATCCCTCCTCCCCCCTCCCTCTCCGAGAAAGGAACGATTTAACGCGCGCCAGCGATTCGCCCGTTTTATCCCTTTAATTTGCGCGCGTATTAAGAAAACACTCTGTTTCGAGCTCCGCTCTGTCCACCCGATATCTATCTAACACGACTCACGTTTTCCTTTCGGCCAAACGAAACGACCGCGAGCACCCGCTAACACCGTGACGTACTTTTTCACCGGGGGTAGTTTTAACAAGCTGAAACTTTACTCTTTATTCGACGACGTTCGAAGGAGGGAGAGCGTTGGAACGAGGGAATAAATGGCCGCGAAAGAGACGATGAGGAGGAAGGGGTTGGAGAAAGAGGCGTGAGGGAAAGCGAGAGAAGTAAAAGAAGATAGGGGCCTTAGTTAGCGAAGCATGGGCAACTATCTGGGACACGAACGAAGGTTAAAGAGAAGTTTAGCGAGACGAAACTTTTAATCTTTTCGAGGAGATGGTCGTCGAACTGTTCGTATTCCTTATAACGGTTTAACTGGCTATTTTACATCTTGATATTTCTCCGTGTATCTAGACCGACGATCCAAACGACCTGATTTGTCTCGTGATCTGTATTTTTTCAATTCGTCAACGCCTTGACGAACATCGTCGATGTACTTTGATCTAGCTTCTTCGTGCG
Organism: Frieseomelitta varia; assembly: GCF_011392965.1. NCBI lineage: Eukaryota > Metazoa > Arthropoda > Insecta > Hymenoptera > Apidae > Frieseomelitta > Frieseomelitta varia. The sequence continues at coordinate 71,776 of NW_025108649.1, forward strand.
ACGAAGTTTCGTCTCGTTGCGAGAAGACGAGCTTCCGGGACACCTCGTTGTCAGCTGTTCTTCTGTTTTTACGACAGTCTATCCCAGTAGAAAAATATCCGCGAGGAGCAACGTTACAGAGATTTTTAACAAATTTAATAGAGAGAGCAGGTAAGTAGGCTGTTACCATCTTTGATTTTTCCCGTGGAAAATACGCAGCAAAGATGTTGTTTTCAAGGAGAGAGACGACCGAAAGCTTCGTCACAGGTTCGTCGTTCTCTTTCTTTTTCTTTTTCTCTCTCTCTCTCCTTCACAGAGCAGCTTCCTTCTGCTCTCTCCTGCTTTTTACCACACTCGCCGTCGTAATGGAGTCAATAGAATATTTTGTAATTAAAATCGCGAAGGCGAATGTAATGAATAAGCGCGCGCGCGCGGGACTTTTTTCTTTCTTTTCTTTCTTTTTTTCTTTTTTTTTCTTTTTTTCTTTTTACGCGGAGCGTAAATTTAGCCGAGCGAGAAACAGCGGCGAAAAGTTAACCGGGTCAACAGTTCGCTCTCTTTCTGAAATCGTGTTAAAAAATTCATTACCGAACGCGGTCGCGAGCTGCGCGGCCTCGTAATTCGACACCCTAAATCGATTTATTCTTGGGGCGACTTTCCGACAGATACCCAGTTCAAATGCGGAGACGCTATTTTCAAATATTCCACCGGATATTAGATTAATCAAGGAGGATTTATATTTCAGCGCGAAAGCAAATTTCGGTGAATTTTGAGATTTTTATCCCGATTATTATTGTTCGAAACTTTGCAGAATATTTAATCTAACCTCAGACTGTTTCCTTCGAAGATTAATCAAGGATTTATACAATTTTAACATCGAAATAATACGATTTAGTATAAATTTAATCTAAATTTCTCGAACTAAAAATTGATTCGATTCAAATTCCCTTGAATCTAATTTTCAGGTATTTTTTTTTATCACGCGCAATGACTTCTACGATTTTATCATCCATCCAAATTTCACAAGTTCCAAATTTTATTTATGATATCCGCACAGATCGTTGCCCTTCAAAATTCCTCCAAGTATTTGAAAGTATTTTCTACTGCGCCATTTATAGAAGGGCCGCGTTTCGTGCGTCTCCACGAAAAGAAATTTCCCAAGAAAAGACATTCGCTCCGCGAATCGACTAATTTAATGAAACTCGTCGTGAAAACGGGAGTCTTCCTTTTCAAAACGTACAAGAATCGCACGTTAATGAGCGTGTCATCGAATCTGCGCGAGTCTGAAGATAATATTATCCCCGGGAGGCATTCTCAACGAAGAGCAGAATTAAAAAAAATGTGTATTTATTCCACTCGCGGGTGAACTAAAGAACGGAGAACATAATGGAACATCGAACGTAAAGATAAATCAACTCTCTGCTAAATGCACGAAGCTTCGAACGGGATCGAACAGGATTACGTATCCGGTATTTCCCATTTCCAGCGACGTATCCGCCCCTTGCAATTCCATCTCTCTCTCTCTCTCTCTCTCTCTCTATCCGCGCACCGTTCGCGGTGCTAGCTGCCACTTCGAAAAAACACAAGTGGCGATCTCCTGGCGGGAAAAGAGGCAATCCCGGGTGCATTAACAGCGTATCTCGTACGCATTCCGCCACACGGAAGTGCTGTCATCGTTCTTCGGAAATGACTCGCGGAACGGAGACAACGAAAAACTAGCAGAGTACGTGCCAGTGGAAAGTGTTTAAAATATACATGACTCGAGTTAGAATTTTTCATTGGCTCTTCCTTTCCAATCATTATTTCACCTAGAACATTTTAACATCTACGAACGACGTGTCTAATTGTAAGTATACCGCTACGTTTCATCGCAGTTATAATTAGACTACGCGGATGTTTGCGCAAATTCGAATCACACATCTGTGAAGACAGAAGCGACGTCGAGGTTTGCTTCATTCGTTAAATATCCACAGAGATGTTAAAAAATGTTTAACAGACATATTTGTTTCATGTATTTCGTGCATCTTCAGTTTTCACGCGCTACAATAGCAATGTTAGAAACAACGAGGTGAATTGACTCGAAGAATTCCAGAGTGCAACCAGTCGAGGAGAATCCAATGGATGCAGGTTGCGCGCGATAGAGGATGCGTCGTGATTTCGCAGATTCGTCTGGTAATCAGAAGGTGCAACCGATCTCAGGGGAGAGGACGAAATCAGAGGGGAAACTGGCATAAATTAGCTCCGCCGAATCTCACCGTTTCCCGGTTCCAATAATTGGCTTAGCCGGAGACTTTCGGTTAGACAATAGCGGCGAGAAAGAGAGAGAGAGAGGCTGGATTCCCCGCTGTGAAACTTGAACGCCGTCGCGAGCTTATTCGCATTCATTGGTTTCCAATTAATTTCCACAAAGCGGCCGAGTTATGAAATCGCTAATTGTGGCCTGATGGACGATCGGGATGTTACGCGGTTATCCTTCTCTGTTCGTGTTCGTTCGATCAAAAAAGTTGGTCCCCGCGTTCTTCGTAATAAGTAGGTCGGTGAATTCAGCGTGGCAGCTGCAAACACCCCGTGAGGGGGGAGGAGGTCATAGTCGAGTGAAAAGTTCCCACTCTCGAGTAACTGGATTCGGTGTTACCGAGTTGTGTTCGACTAAGGAAACTTCCATCGGATATCAAAGTGTTTGCAAGTATGATTTATAAATAACTGCGAAGCTGGATTTAGCTGGAAGTGGGTACCTTTCGTACGTTCGATTTCTGTGACGAATCGTTTTCGAATGAGAGAAGTAAATTGCAATCTATATACAGCTGCTCGTCAAAGTGTATTACGTGTTAGGGAACATCATGGGACTTCATTGACATTGCAGTGAAGCGTAATTATTTAAACAAATCTGAGAACATATACACAAGATACACGTTTGCAATGAAAATCTTACAACTTCCATACAAATTTCCAGACTTTATCGATATATATATAGTGTTGAAAAGAAATGCAATATCGATAAAGTTCCAAAATAAAAAATATTTAACTTTTGAATATCTTCGTCAATCGCTTCGAAAGAAAAATGTTTCGCGAGGAACGAATAATCTAAACCGATCCTAATCCGGAAACCAAATCTTCCCAAAATATCGCCACTCCGACCCCCTAAACTCCCTTAACACCACCTCCTCGATTTTACCCAATGGACCACCGCTAAGCCTTCCAGCGAACACCAGGGGAAACTTCCGCAACTCCAATTTTCCCGCGAACCAAAGGAGCTCGCCGTGTTCGACGGTTTCGAAACTGTAAACCTAGCCTACGCCCGCGCGGACCGATCTATATATATATATATATATATAGATTTCCATCGGAGGATCGTTCCGTTTCATCTATATTTCGCGGAATGGTTACTCGCCCCTCCCCCGCAGTCTTGAGGGATTAACAGACATTACATCGAGTTTCCAAGTTGATCGAGCGGATCCTCCAGGCAGGGCACCGCAGTACACGATCCATATATTCGGTACGTTTCGCGCATATTGACCATCAGAAATTGCTGCCGCTTTGTTTGAGCAGATGTTGCGAGCATAATATGAGCCCTGGTTCACGAGCGTTCCGACTCGCGGTGGCCCGCAGCGCCGCCGTTCCCCAACTTGCCAGCCTCGTGCGAGTCTCGAAACGTTCGGCGGCACAATTTCGGGCAACGAAGACGTGAGAAAAGGAGGCCGAGGAACGTGCAAACCGCTTGTCCTTGTCGGTGGGAGGATAAGAGCACGGAGGCGCTCGTCGAATGTCAATTTCAAGGATTGCCGAGAGAGCGTATTTACTCCCGTTTACTCGGTACATATGTAGAATATGTTGCAGAGATCGTCTTTATCGCGAAAAAGAAAACGAAGCATCGGATCGCGACGCGAGAAATGAAATTCCAATTCCACTTGGAAGCTTGCAACAGCCACTTGCAAAATTATGGACGATAAAAATTTTCGTCACGGATAAAAGAGGTGGGAGAATTGTGTGGTTGGGTGCGATTGAAATTTAAATAAAATTCAGTGACTACTGAATAAAATCAAATTAAGTGATCGCTAAACTGTGTATGTAAATCGTGTATAATATGTACACGTGTGGATAGATGCGCGACATCTAGTATTAAACTATTTGCCTCGTATGTACATGTGTATATGGATCACATTGAGAAGGTCTAGGAAAACAGTTGAAAGCCGGTGTAAATTATAGCTCAAAGAGGAAAGTGATTATAAGCTAGGGAACATTTTAAAAAAATTTTTGTCCCAAAATTGCAATATTTCCTCAGTTTTAAGTATATTCAAGTATATAACCCAGACAAAACAAATAATAAATTTATTACTTTTCAATAATTTCTATCCAGTGATGTCATACCGACGAGTTCAAAAGAAAAAGAAAGCGACGAATTATTGTATACGGTTCGGTCACTCGTTATGGTCCGCAATCGGTTGCCAGCGCAAGCGGTTAAAAGCCGAATATATGTGTCTTACAAAATAAAACCTAATACTAAATTAACAACAGTGTAAAAATACGTGTTACGTTAAATATTATAGTGTAGAATTTTCAATGTTTCACCTAGGTTCCATTTTTTCAAATCAAGCTTCACAAAACCATGAACTTGCACAGATATGTACAATTTTATGTGGTTATTGATTCGTTGAATTTGATGAAAGATTAGGAGAAACTGGACGTCTCAGCGTGCCAATGTCACGCAATTGATCTGATTTTCGTCTCGCAAGGCGAAATTCCATGAAAATTGCAGCGTATTCTCGCGGCGCGGTATGAAACGCCGGTTTTAGCGAGTCAAGTCTTTTTTTCCGACCGAAAGGCTCGCGAGGAGGAGGAGAGGCGAGCGCGGATTTGCCGGTGAGAGGCAAACTCGTTTCGTTTCGAGAGTCCGACGAGAAGAGAGCCAACCGGAAGACATTTCGCGCGGAGCTGCGAGATATTTCATCGTCGCGTGTTTCCGTGATATTCCACGCGGCTCCCCGTGATTAATGTCAATCAAATTATTAGATTAACTGCCGCGACACGGAACGCCGGAAATGGAAACTCACCGGATACACGTCCAATTTTCTCCCGCGAGGATTCGTCACGTTGAAAAAATACGTTCTTCGCGGGGACTGCAAGCCCAGCGAAGAATTCGCAGCGCGTTTATTTTTCGATTTAAATCGCTTCTACGAATTTAATAACGTTCAACGCTGGCGAGAGGTCGGCTTTAAAATTCTTTCTATTAACTCTCGGTCAGGGAATACTTTATACGGCCTGATCGTATTTTCACCCAATAATTCAACTACTCGGAGAGAAATTTTAAATGTTAGATTCCACTTTTGAATCGGATTCGGCATTTCAAGCTACTGTAATAATTGAAAGGAACGTTCGTGTCATTGCCAACGTACGTATCATCCACCATATAATAATTAATTACTCTTACCGATGTGTACTTATTTCGTAACTTATTCGATTACAATTATTCATTCGTTTGTCACGCTCGAATGAATAACCCGTCGCTGTCATTCGAGTGCTAATTGCGGAAGGAACAGCCGCGAAGAATGCAATTCTCGTCGATTGATTTCACCCACCATTCACCCCTCCCCGCCCGCGAAACGCAGCAAACTCCCACTGACGCAACTAGAATACAAGTGAAATCCAAATTAAGGGGAATAGCGTTACACCGGCGGAGTTTCGATTAAATTCAGCTGACACGTGCGTTGGCGAACGGACCGCGTGTAAACCGCGGGCCGCGAATAAAGTACCGCGTGTTGCAATAACGAAATAAACCAACGAATGACGAAGTGACGCGGGGTTGTCCCTGAAAAGGATGAGGAAATCAACGCTGACGAGTATATCCACTTGAAAACGGTAAGAGGAGAAAACAGAACGAACGAACGAACGAACCGAACGAGCCGAAAACTTTATTTCGCGTGGTCTCGCGTGCGAACAGCAAACGAAAAAGTTCATGGAAAACGCGACCGGCCGATCCGACTGGTAACCGGACACGGTACACCGGCCGTTTCGCCGCGGTAAACACATTTTTCCCTCGTCAAAGTTGCCCGCCGGCTGATAGAAACCGAACTGACCGGCTAAAATGGGGGAATCGATTGAAAATAGGGACGTGAAGCCAGCACATCGGTTTCACTGGATGCTCGTGTCGGCCTCCTGTCGAATCGATTGTCCTCGACAAAACGACGTATTCGCCGTGTAAAATAATGTTTACGATTATGTTCCCGGTGTTTCGAGGTAATATCAACAAGGATTTAGTCTCGTCGAGCCACGTTTACCTCTTGGCGAGATAATTGAGACGGATCCTCGTTGTCGAATATATGTACGCATGTTTCACCAAAATCAATTTCGGGTCACCTGAGTATCCTCTCTACTAGCGATAGCACGAAAATCGTTTCTTAAAACGCAACTTCATTCAACTTATTGAAGAGCCAAATTAGATGCAAGTCGGCTGTTTTTTTAAAAATATTATTTTTCAATGTTTTTTTATAAAGGTCATTGGCATTTCTTTTTCTACTCCATCACGCACCTCACGAGAAAGTACAGTTTTAAAAATACTTTCAATGCAACAATTTCATAGCTTCTTCCTCACTCGCGCGACAGTCTTACGTCAAAAGGACTGAACGTAGAGTACACACGAAGGGTTTTGCCAAACTCCCGCAATATCTGTCACGGACAACGCGGAATCGTCATTGAGTTGCGCGTTTTATTAAAATACAAGCTCGTTTCCTCGAATGGAATAATAAGAGGGGGAAAAATGAAATAACCCCGTGACAAGGCACGATAATTCGATCATTCAAGCTCCGAGCGACAAACGGCCGATAAAATTATCCAATCAATCTCGGTTAACGACTCTTTGTCCGCGCGGAATCGTCGCACGTGAGTAACGTAAAAATTAATTTCTGCTTCTCGAAAAATCGATATTCAATCATCGACGGTAACTCGCAGCCACGGCTACAATCCGGCCTCGTCTACGGATTCAAAAAAAGAAAAAAGAAAAAAAAAAGAAAAATCATTGGAGTTTCTGTGACTGTGGCACGTGATCTCGCTGTGGCACGGATCGAATTCCAGTGGGTTACGTTTTGCGTTCACGGTTACGATTACGGGATTACTCGTTGTTTATTACGGTTGAAGCACAGACGTTCCAGTTCAGAATTAGACGAAATTGTTCATTAACCGAATCGAGGATGAGTATAATCGTCCACCGTTTAATAATCTAGAGTTTGCGTCGAGAACGTTCGAGGAAACGATCAATCAAATCGAAAATCTTGCGCTCGATTGAATTATTTACCTGTAATCATCTGAATATGCACAAAATGCACAAACGTTTCAACTACAGGGTCATCAACGAGTGAAATAATACAAAATTACACCTTATATCTACGAAGAAGAAATACGAAGAAAGTCTAATTAATGCAATTCGCATTTTATCAAAATCGACTAGTGACGATACATCATATAATTATTTCAATAAACCAAATTGCTCAACCCATGACCCATGTCGAGAAGTAACCGACGTCTTCCGAAAGATATAATTTCTAGAAATACCCATCAAAATTCTTCAAAAAGTAGTCATCGTTGTAGATTTCTAAGAATCGGTCATTCCGATACTATTTCGTCACTTATGTCGTTAATAACGGTCCTTTCGATCGTTTGACGTTCTCTTTCACTACTCGTGGGCATTCCCGGAATTTGAGGATTTAGGGCTGTCCTGTGTAATAGTTGGTAACTTTATTGCCTCGATGTTGGGTCGTAAACTAAATGCTTGCATTGCGTTGTTGCGTCTCTGCTTCGTAGAACTATTTCTACTTAAGAAGAGAGAGAGAGAGAGAGAGAGAGAGAGAGAGAGAGAGAGAGAGTTGAGTAGAGTAGCAGTGTTCCGTTTATTGCATCGGAAGTTGGTGAACTCGATTAACTGAAATGAAAAATAACACCGTCGCAGAGAATCGGTGTACACCAATTGCACGAACGGATCTGAAACAAACCCTAACGCGATTCAAATAGATCCCTGTCGCGATCGTTCGATCATCCTCGAGGAGTTTAATAATCCGTAATTGCAGTAGATCGACGTGTCATGAACATTCATCCGAACTGACGCGTCCTGTTCTCTTAGCGAAGTTCGCGGACAACCTCTCCATCTGATTGCTGTACAACTCTCCTGCCAGCGTGTTGTCGAGTTTCAGTGATTCGTGAAGCGAACCGCATCTTTCATGTCCCATCAAATTCAGGGCGTAAGTTTCCACAGATGAAAATCCTCTTTGGGAATTGTCTACCTTGTTTGAAGATTGTTTAATCAACTCTGTCAGCCTGGGAATACAATTGCATGATAAGTAACGAATTGAAATCCGCATCCGTTCTACTTTGTTCCGATTATTCACATTATTCACATTCTAACCTTCTCTTCCAACTGTTTATGTGTGTGTGTGTGTGTGTGTGTGTGTGTGTGAGTGCGTACTTCGCCAAAGTACCTACGAAACTACAAATGAACCGTAACTCTGCTGTTCGTATAACGATAATCGTCCAACTCTTTCATTTGAAATAATCGATCTGGAATGGTTATTTTTCTGTTTCTTTATCCATACTCTTTTTATACTTTTTATTCCTGTGGTGTCAGATACAAAAACACGGACTTTTAAATCTTTAGAAGAATCAGATTTATTTTCGCTATGCCGATATTTTTCGAAGCACCTGGTCAATACCAAAGTGGTCAAATTTTATTACGGCAAATAAAACGGCACATTTTCAGGAACCTATATGATTTTTTTCATAAAATCATAATATTGAATAAAAGCTTTATAAATTCTCTATTGTAGTACAAAATTTTTCTATTTTTCACTTTCATTTTCAATGTCTCCGATGGAAATTCCGTGCTTCACTACTAGTGTCAATAACTCCGTTACGTGTGGTGAAATTTATTATTATCAGTATTCCGACGACTCTGGATCTTTCTCACCGTCAAAGTGATTAATAACAATGTATCATTTACGAACGTATCATTTACGAACAAACGGGGAAATTTCAACAAATAAGTCTCCACTTCGAGACAATGCGGTGATCACGCGAATGATCGATCGTGTGCGTATTCCTATTCAAAATGTCACGTCACGTTCCACTGCGGTGGCATAATAAATTATTGACAGGATTCCGCGATTCCGCGGCGGTGAGAATTATGCATGCAAATAAGGCGTGCCTTGAACGTGAGCGTCATTTCACCGAGTCACGGAAACGATTAAAAACTTGGAACTCGGCAACTCTTGGACTGTAAATTGAAGTGGAAGCAGAGGTCAATCGAGGTCAGGCCCAGATCGAAGGAAACTCCTAATTATCAGTCGGCCTCGCCCCTCCAGCCGTCAATATTGGAAAACTCGGTTCGACTTACCGCATCGGACCATTTCGCGACGTCGGCCACTTTTGTCCTATTCCTGGCGAAATTCCTTTTCACTCGGCCCGCGGATGTTACCTCAGATGCCGCTCCCACCGCTTCCTTTTCGCTCCGTTACCTTTGACCTGAGTAATTAATCACGACGCCAGACAGCCAGCTCTGTTTTCCACCTGTATTCCCGCGGGAGAGCGGCGCGCGATGTTCCTCGACGGATTTTATCCGAATAGTTGCACGTACCTCGATGCTCAGATTGTTAAGTTGAAAATACCTTTCGATTCGCTCGCAGCAGTATAAACTGCCAGAGCAGTTGAAATAACATGTATGGAAGCGTGATGTACAATTTATAACCCGTGAAGCTTAATATAATACAATTATTTCCTGCCGTGAATATCCTCTCGTTAAAAATTCGAGAAATTTTCAATTAGCAAAACTTTGGGTTAATTTAAATATCACGAGCTAAAGATATTTTTCATTCAATGAGACAGCTAAAAGATACGGGGTTAGAGTGTAATTTACGAACTTTTCATCGGGAAGTTTCCATCGCTTGAGAAGAAACGAGCATACTTTTACAACTAAAGTATACAATGTAATTAACATTCCGGACATATATCATCTCCCAGGAAACGCTCTTTCACCCATAAACCCCAAGGATTTCCTTCCATACAAGATTTGAATTCCACGCAAGATTTTACGGAAAAAGAAAAATCTCTTGTGAAGAAAGTTCAGATCTTCCGATCGATTCGGGAGCGTGCGCGTCACACTCGACGCTTTCACTTGCCTTTCTTATCGCGGTGGCCGCTTTCACCGTGCGCCGAAAAAGCTTTTCGAGGAAGCAGCCATGGTTAGAAGAGCACTCAAGGCCCGCGTAGCTCGATAACAGATGATGGTCCCATGCGAAATTGTCCGCCGCGCGACACACACACACACAACCCTCCGCACGACTGTTGCGACGAAACGCAAGTGGCCATCCCCATTGCGGTTCCCTTCTGTATTTTCTTCCCTCCCTTTTCTCTTTTTTTTTTATTTATTTCCTTCTGCTGAACGAAAAGGGAGAAATAGAGCGAGCCCGCCGACCTGGCCAAGAGAGAAAGGACCAACCGAAAAGCTTTCGGAACAGGAGACGCACTTCACCGCCGATGGAGCGCAGGCAGTAGAGCCACTTTGAAAAGCTATCAAAGCAGGCTTGCCAGCACAGCCCGGCTCCCTCGAGAGTGTTGCTTATCCGACGTTTCTTTCTGTTTCGCCGTATTATCAGGATACAGCCGCAGCGAATAAACAGCTCGGGCCACCCTCGTTTGATTACCCTTCCCGCGAAACAACCACATCGTACTATTATTCGAACGTAAAAATACACCGAGACCGCTACATCTAGCTACGCGGACACTCGTTCACGTTGGTGTTTCCAGAGAAGAATGTTTAGAGAAGAATGTCTCTGTTCTCTGTCTATTTTGCCGGCTGAGATGGACCAGGTAAGTGTGAATCGATCGTCGTTGAGACCGGCGAGTAATTACTGAGCAATTCTGATATTCATTTTGTTGTATCTTCCACGCAATTGTCCATGTTTTAACAAAGTATAATTCAAACAGAATAATAGAAATAATAGAAATAAGTATAATAGAAACGATAAAAAATTATTTTCGCTGTCTTGTACTTTTGAATGTTCAGCATATTATTTGCAATTTCACACTTCGAGTCTAGTAAACAGAGTCTAGATAACTATTATAGCATGTGATTTCCATTATAGCAGCTTTTATTTTTTCTTTTTTTTCTATTAATCACTTGATTTTCTTCATTCGCAGGAAAAATTCTTCTATTTCTTTCAATCAATCATTAACTAATTAATCATTCGATATCGTTCAATTAAATATCATCAATCTGATCTAAGTCGTTGAAAGTACGACGAAATATTTCAAGCCTGTTAGAATTGCATGAACGTGTTTATCCCGGACTACTTTCTTGATTTTCAAGCTGGCGAAGGAGACAATAAAAGAAGGCGGTGGCGCGCTCTGAAATGGTAATAACGTGTTCCGCGTCAGGATACGCTTAAACATTCAACTGTCCGCGAGAAACCACTTCCGCAACAAATCTGCATGATTATGCGTCTCGACGCGACGGCAGCGTCTACCGTCACTGCCTTTCGTTAAAGGCCTCACCAAGGCACTCGAAAATTGACTTTCCAAACGCACGATCTCTCTCCGCGGCATGAAAGAACTTCCATTCCGAATCACGATCCTGGGAAAACAACTGAATATGGATCATCGTTTTGATTGTAAATTTCGTTTCTGGTTACACAAACCGCAGATTTTTTTAATGAATTTCTCAAGAAATTCAAAGGTGCGTACAATGTATGAAATATTATATTATATTGTATTATATTATATTATATTATATTATATTATATTATATTACATTATATTATATTATATTATATTATATTATATTATATTATATTATATTATGTTATATTATATTATATTATGTTATATTATGTTATATTATATTATATTTATGTTATGTTATATTATATTATTTTATTTTATTTTATTTTATTTTACGCATTTCTTCGCGTTACATTGCATAAAATTCAAAGTCTGATCACGGATACTGGCCAATTTCAAGAATGAACATCCAAAACGTTGATTGCGAGAGGGTTCAACGAACGACAGCGGCGATTCTTTGCGCGGAACGTCGTCACCGTGGAAAAAGGGGGCCGTGTGTCACGTGGATAAACGGGCTACACCCGGCGTAGCATCGCTGCTGCGGGGCAGGAAATTCAATGTAATATCTCACTAAGGAATTGCGCGTGCCAGATATAAATAGCATTGCACTTCAAAAGCATCGCGGCCAGAATCAGTAGCGTGCGTCTCCTCTTCGGACGAAATGAAACCGTGTTCCAACGTCAACTGGCGATGAAATAAAAATTCGAACATTTTTTTTTTTTTTTTTTCAATTCGAACCATACGTATCGCAACGTACTGTTGCAAAGATTAATTCCGTCCCGAGATCTGGATCTACGTTTTGATCGTTTGCTCGGAAGGAAAAGAGAGCATATGTTTCACATTAACTTGTATGCTGTAATTGTTTTTATTGTGCTCCCCGTGTTTGAAGATCTTTACAATTTAGTTTAATTATCGTTAGACTGCGAGGAATGTAATCTGAATGTGAGAAAGTTGTAGAGTGATTTTTGTAGACATTAAAGTTATTGTTAACTTCGAATGTCTCGTGTAATCTTGAATTACATGAATTTGTATAATTTGAAATATATGCCTTTGGGACTTCACTATTTTTTTTGGCAGTAAGCAAGTTTATTGTTATTTTTAATTACTGTTATATTATTGATTGATATTATTGACATTATTTATAACTTATCTTATCCCTCCGTTTTCGAACAATCATAATTCTAATCATTATTTATCGATAATAGATCATTACGGACAATATAATGATGTTTCTTATATTATCGATACATAGTATTAATTGTTCATCAGTATTATTACATATCAATTACGAATATTATACTGTGCGTAATTACGCGTTAAAAAATATAAATTTTTACACATATTTACACACATTTTCTTATCTCCTTATTTTCGACAATCATAGTTATAATTTAATTCAAATTAAAATAACATAATATTTTTATCATTATATATTATAATTACGTCAATTACGAACATTATGTGTAAAACACGTCAAAAGCACAAATTTTGTACATGTTCGAAAAAAAAAAACACGTGCAACACAAGTTCTATCACACATTTAAAGAGAAAAGAAAAATTTGATTGCAGTATATAGAAAACAAAAGTCACGTCATGCCATTTACATCGACGTTGATCCGTCTGTGGTACACTCCGGAAAATTAATAAATCTTCAAAAGCGTTTCACTTGTTTCTCAAAATCATTCTCAAGATTCTTCCCATCCTCGTATCAATCTCTCTCTCTCTCTCTCTGTTATTTTCGAACCGAATCAACAGAGTGCTCATCAAGAAAGAAGAAAATCAGCAAAGAAAAAGGTGGCTGGCAAATGAGTCCCACCGAAAGTGTCCGTTCAGGAAGCCAGGCGCGAGCTCCCTCGACGGCGAAAGTGTTTGCTCATTCGAAAGGGAAACGGTTTTTCCAAGTGGCACGGACTGTATAAAAGCCGCGAGGAGATCAAAGTAGAGTCGCTGGAGCGATACGATGCTGGGCGTGCTACAATGCTCCCTGTTAAAGGTTCCTCGATTATCGAGGAAACAGCGAAAGCTGTTTATCGCTGTCAACCTGCACTTTCTATCAGAACAGACAGAGAGAGAGAGAGAGAGAGAGAAAAAGAGAAAGAGTGTGTGTGCACGTGCATGCGCGCATATGTATATGTATGTGTGGATTTGTGAGCGATTCATTCGATGAAAACACTTTGCGTGACGCGTGCATCCAGTCGAATCGATGCGGATCCTATTCGTCTCTCCGTGGGAAAATCCTGCGCGAAACTTGCACACCCCCTCTCTCTCTCTCTCTCTCTCTCTCTCGACACTTATCTCTAGCTGTGGTGTGAACACGCTTCGATGGGGACGACGCTGGAAATCTATCCGAGGTGACGAGAGTATTTCGTTCATCCGTGTCTTTTTGCTTCGTTTTTCGTTTTTACTTTCTTTTCTTTTCTTTTTTTCTTTTTTTTTTTTTTTTTTTTTTTTCTTTCCTCCCCTCAAGTGTTTATATTATCGCTAAACCGTATACCGATAATTTATGCTGCCCGGTCGAATGGAAATGATGGTCTTTTTTACTTTCGGGCAATGAGAGAAGAAAGAGAAAGAAAGCACAGAATTTTTTAATTAAATTTTTTAACCACGGTCACTGTGTTGTGAATTACACGTCCTTCTCTTTGGGCAGCAGAGGTCTATGGAATTCAATTATGCCAATGATCTTTTTTTTTTTCTTTTAACTTTTTTTCTTTCAGAGGGTGTTTGACATTAAAAAGGTCGAATTATGAAATAAAGAAGAATCCAGGTAATCGGTCGATTCAATATGCACAAAACAATGCACAAAATAAGGAACGGAATAATCAATTTTCTTTCTTCTTTTTAACGGGAGTCGAGCACAGAATTTTAAATTGAATTTTTAACTTTTAAACTCGTACTTGACCAGGCGTTGTGTTACAAATTAAGCTACTAATGAATTTTTGAAGCACAAAAATTTTTAAGTTAATATTAATTGCACAAGTAATTAACTTGAAGAAAGATAATAATTAGATGCATAAATCATAGTTGTTAGTTACTGATATCCAAAAATCAGTTCAAACGAACATCATTCTACGATTATTTCCACAATAATTGCAGTTTTTATCGTCGACGCAATATTACTTATGCTTCCCGTTTCGAAACGTTAATAAAGCGTTTAACGAGGTCGGTAAATAATTGATACGAATTAAAACAGTTGCGTTGTTTCATCGGGAATTACGTTCGAGGCACCGTTCCGACCAAACGCGAGTAATTATACCAGAATAACCAAAGGTTAAGACTTGTTTGCTCGTTTCGACGAGCACTACACGCGCCTGAAGTTTCGCGTCAAACTATTTTTAAACACCGTGCATAATACACGAGAAGCCAGCCGATTTTAGACCACCGTGGCTGCGATTATGCTCCTGTCGGCTCGTCGATGTATTTAACCTCTTGCCCTGGGATGATCGTGCCACGCACGTCGTGCATTTTTTGTCCCAAAATTGTAATATTTTCTCAGTTACAAGTGTATTTAAGCAAAACAAATAATAAATTTAAGCAAAACAAATGATAAATTTATCATTTCTCGACGAGTTTAAGAAGAAAGCGACAAATTATTGTATACGGTTCGGTCACTCGTTACGGTCCGCAATCAGTTGCCAGCGCAACGTGGTTAACCTCTAACTTGTTGTCTCAAAATTGCAACATTCTCTTAGTTTTAAGTATATTTAAGTATAATCCATGATAAATAAATAATAAATGATAAATTTGTTACTTGTTAATAATTTCTATGCAGTGATATCGTACCGACGAGTTTTAAAGAAAGAGAAAACGACGAATTATTGTATACGGTTCGGTCACTCGTTATGGTCCGCAATCAAAGAGATTAACCACATGCGTTTGGAATGACATGCCACGCACATCGTGCACTTTTTGTTACAAATTGCAACATTTTCTCAGTTTTCAAGTATATTTAAGTATAACCCAGTCAAAACAGATAATAAATTCATTACTTCTCAATAATTTCTATCCAGTGATACACCGTTTGGTCACTCGTTACGGTCCGCAATCAGTTGCCAGCGCAAGTGGTTAACCTCTAACGCACGTCGAGAATTTTTTTGTCCCAAATTGCAACATTTTCTCAGTTTTATATTTATATTTGAGCATAACTCAGACAAAACAAATGATAAGTTTATTACTTCTGAATCATTTCTATCCATGCGATACCATACCGACGAGTTCAAAAGAAAAAGAAAGCGACGAATTATTGTATACGGTTCGGTCACTCGTTATGGTCCGCAATCAGTTGTCAATGTGTCCGCTGAATCCAAATTTTCAGGACTCTGGCGTCTCTCACGAATCTGATAGAATCAATTGGTTTTAGTTATTAACTCTGTCAATCAATTTCTTTTTTTTTTTTTTGGTCTATTAACTCTATTAGTTGACTCCCCACCCTGCTGAACATTTTTGAAACCTCCCCGGAACTTCTTTACGATACCCAGGCCAACCGTTCCGTAGGAGGAAACGACACCATTGCGGTAACTCGTTGCGCCCGCGTTCGCTGCGCACGAAGATCTCCGGCACACCGAGTTTGCCACCGCGTTACCGAAGTGCTTGTCCTTATCCGCCATTTCACCGGGGAGCCGTTGATAATCATTCCCCGTACCTCCACTGGAGCAGCTGTTTCGTTAAATGCCTGCGAACCAAACGATTGCGAGTTTAAAAGAAGAAACCACCAACTCTTGGTGGTTCCCTTTTTTTTTTTTTTTCGAGAGGATGCTCTGATTACTTTCGTCTCGCTGAATGAAAGAAAAAAAGAAACGAGTTTTTTTGGTCGTTCGAACGTACAACCAAATGCAAAGGGGTGATCTGCTTTTCCTGTTGTTGCTCGACGTATATACAGTGCGTTTAATAAGAACGTGCACGCCATTTCTCTGAAAGAAATGTTCTCTTTTGCAAAATATTTTGCAAAATATTGTTGATTGAATTTTCTTTATTATTTATGACTTATGAATTTTACTTATTACTGTTGATTGAATTTTTTGAAAAATACTATTACGCACTCAACTAACAGTGTGTTTAATCTCCAGCACTAGCGATCATTGCTTGGATCATCAATCGAGTGCTTAGTAGTAGGTTTAGGTATTGGGTGCCATATTTTTTATTATCTATTTTTGTTATTTTCTTATATATTATTTTATTATTTATATATCATTTCTTATTATCATTAGGTATTTCGTATTTAAGTACCGCGAAATTTTTCTACGGAGAAGAATACTTTTCTTACCAGAGAAACTGGCAACCGATTGCGGACCATAACGAGTGACCGAACCGTATACAATAATTCGTCGCTTTCCTTTTCTTTTCAACTCGTCGTTACAACGTCACCGGATAGAAATTATTGACACTTAATAGATTTATTATTCGTTTTGCCTTGGTTACACTTCAATATATTTAACACCGAGGAAATATTGCAATTTTCGACAAACGACGTGCGTGGATTCCAGCACGAGAGGTGTTAAACACGAAAAACTGTGTCGATGATCGTTTCCGGGGGAGGCAAAAAATGAGGGGAGCCCTCGTGAAGCAGAAGCTCGATTGCATTTTCATTCCCGGCGCTCGGAATCGAAATGAAGTGATCTGCAGAGACGCTTTCGTCGAACGGGAATTCCGTGTCGCGAACCTAGGATTCGCTAATGAAATCGTTATAGATTACCGCCCTTTGAAACACGGATCGCGAAGAATTACAGCGCGACTCGGTTTAATAAGAGCTGCCGCGACCAGCCGAAGGCACTGTGGTCCTGTTTCCGGTGAAAAAAGATGAGAGAGAGAGAGAGAGAGAGAGAGAAGAGGATATCGAGCACCTTGTTCCTCCGCCGGTGAACCGGCGAATAGCGCCGCTTTGTTCGATCCGGCCGCGGGATCGAGTTACTCTCTATTTTCTTGCAGCTTTTGGCTCGATGGAACGAGCCAGCACTTTAATGGAATTCCTCGGTCCCCGGCCTTCAAGGAGGAACTTTGAGGATGCCTCTACTGACTCGTAATTAGAGTTCGAGTCGTTGATTAGATGATTGATTGTCTCGCAGTTTGAACGGCGGGAAGATTTTGACAATTGGCTCCTTTATTTTTCTTGTTGCCCTGGTGAGATGAAGAAGGAGGGGGATGTAGCTTACCATGACGAATCGTTTCTTTCTCTAGTCTTTCTTCAGTCTCAAACATTTCTGAGGGAATTGAAGGAGAATTGTGCGAGGTTGCACAGTTTACTAAAACTTAGCATCTCATTCTTAAGTACAATATTTAGAGGTCATTTTCATGTCTGATGATTTCTATTAGATTACTTTCATGTCTAACATTTTTTATGTATATCGTATGTTAGTTCTTCATATTCATATCTGAATTTTCTAGTATTCTCCATTTTCTAGTATTTTTTTCGGTATGATATTTCGTGAAACATTCAACCTGGTGAAATCGCTGTCATCGTCGTGATCATAGAATCCATATATTCGTGATATATACCTCTGTCGCGACACTGAAGAAGAAAACTCGAACTTCAATGTGGTGTCCAACTGATACGATTAAAATTTAAAACTTAAATCGCGAACAACAGTCAACGATTGAAGTAAGAATTTCATCAGCGATCAACGATTAAAAACTATCGTACTTTAATCACTACGAGGAATTTCATCGTTATCCATGATTAATTCGCGACAAGTTAATCGAGATTATTGGACAAATTTCACTTGTCAATATATAATTCTTCGATATCATTTATAACAATCCGCGGATTTCGCGCCGAGTCTTGAGAGGATCTCTCCACGGAGAGAGGAAACTTTGCGAGGAACGCGAAGTGTGTCGATCGACGGATCGGTTGCTAAAACTTGTTGACCTCTACGGAAAATACAATATGTCGGCAAAGCCCCGCCGCGCTCGGGTCAGTTAAAGCAGCGGCTTTAATGGTCGCGGCGAACGCGCAACAAGGGGATACACGCTTACACACGTGCTCGCGCTGCTAATTCCCAATCGAGTTGAAACTATCTTTTCTATGCTTCGGTATCTTTTGGCGAATCTTCTTTACCGACGCGACTTAACCTGAACCTAACCTATATCTTTTTTTTTTTTTTTTTTACGTAGAGGAAGTCTTCGAAACAGACACCTATCTGACTGAACCACCTAACGATGGCCTAAGTTTCGCCCTATGGGAAGAAGCTACGGGTCCTTAGTAATCGCTATGATACTCAAACCTAACCTAACCTAAACCTCCCGATTTTCGAATAACGCAAAACAAACGCGTGGCGTTGAATTAATTCCATTCGAATCGTCGGATCGTCTTCAAGCCCAAACCTAACCTAACCTAACCTAAGTCCAACTTAAACCTAGCCTAAACCTCCCGATGTTCGAATAACACAAAACAAACGCGTGGCGTTGAATTAATTCCATTCCAGTCGTCGAATCGTCTTCAAACGCCGTCCATTTCACACAGAAACGGACGCTTTTACCGGCGCGGGGCGGCGTTCAGACGCCCCCGTCCCGGCCGGCAAAAAGTTTTAATTGAAAAGCGCCAACCCGATGCTCGCTAATCGATTATAAGGGCCCCCGCGCACCAGGCCACCGGCGAAATCATTTCGTAATTAAGCCCCGGATTGTTCTGATTGTCCTGTAACTGTTTCCTGTTCGTCGACCGGCCCGGAGATCCTTCCGCTCGAATATTCTTCACTCTTGTTAGAACTCCAGCCTGTTTTCAACAATGATGGATGATATTTGGATGAGACAGTATCGTCGATTGGCCGCGCTGTCACAACCATTTTGTCGACACGATTTTTGCGCGACACTGTTCTGAAAAACAAGAAAAAAAAAATAGACCTAAATTGGCGATCCACTTGGTTGTCAATCACTGATCAGCCGGGGGGGATTATTCCTCTCGGAATTTCGGAACTCCGCGTCACTGTATAATCGAATGACAAATTTCCAAATTATCAGCTTGGTCAGTGCGGTTTTTTTTTTTTTTTTTGACAGTTGGTCGCAGGCGTTGTAAGTAACCTCGGTTCAATCCTGAAGATTGACACATTTCAAGCTTATTCTTTCAAAAAATTGTGTGCAAAGTGTCTTTTGTTAATCGAGTGTTAATCTTTTATGGGCCGAATTTTTTTCATAATTATGAAAGAATTTTTAACGTAAAATCAACAAATATCAACCTGTCACAAAGCTATATCACATGAAAATACTGTAAGAAAACGATTGTTTTGTCACTTGTTTCATTCTCCTCAGAATTCTTTAACAGGAAAAATCTTTAATCCTGATGACGATATCGAACCTGGAGTATCTGGATCAGTTCTTTGCCACAAAAGATCAGGGTGGAATCATGAAGCTGCCAAAAGAAAGATGGCAAAAAGTAGTGGATTGTTGAATAGAGTTGTCGTCTAATATGAAAAAAATTTCTGTTATTTACCTAAAAATTATTTTGGTCAACCCAATGTTAACTCCTTGCGCTGGCAACTGGTTCGCGGACCATAACGAATGACCGAACCGTATATAACAATTCGTCGCTTTCTTTTGGAACTCGTCGGTATGATATTACTGGATAGAAATTATTAAGAAGTTGTTTATTTCTTAATATAATCTTCTTTGTAATACACTTACACTTAAATATACTTAAAACTGAGAAAATGTTGCAAAATATTGAGACAAAAAATTCCAGCGCAAGAAGTTAATGCAAAGTTGTTAGCTGAAGCAATCCTATCCATTAAGTACATATTTCGTCCAGTTGGGCGACGTCGCACGGCTAATCCCACGTCGGGAACACGGTGCCAAAGGGCGTCTACGTACACATGTTCATCGGCAAATCCAGAAGCTCGGCCGCGTGCCGTGGTGGCTTCTGTTTCCTAGGCGTCTCGGAGGCAGCTCGAAGCCAGCCAGTACACAACGGATTCTCATCAGTTGCGTGACGCTCTATTACACCGTGTATAATCGACCGATCGACCGGCCGGATTCCCAGAGCTGACACTCGATTCGTATCCGGCCATTTCGCCCGGATATGCGATTCAGACGTCCCGACCGTTTCCGATGTTCCCCGTACGAATTATTACCCTGACCGACGTTGATCCGCTTTCCCTTCTGGCCGGTGAATCTCCATCGCGTCGATGGCTCCTCCCCACCACTCGCTCTCGCTAACAATAAGCTCGAGACGACGACTGCCTTTTGCCGCGTTTCTATGTTCGTTTCTACGTAAGTTATTGCTATTGGACGCGTGCAGCGACACCTGATTGCTCTGAGATGCAAATAGGTTTTAGGTTAGGTTAGGTTTTAGATGAGAGTTTGTCTTCTTTAGAGACAATTTTAACGATATGGTTGAACGAGACAATGACAGGGTTTGGTGGTTCCAAATTGCTGACTGACTTTTATTGGAAAGCGTAGGGATGTTTATAAAAAGATTTATCTCATTTTTTCAAGTTGGAGCTGATATGTAAAGTCTGATAGGGGCTTAAAGTCTAAATGTGTCACGCAAAAGTTGTTTCAATAATTTTATAATTACAGTGAACTGTACTACAATAAAGGATTGATAATGTCTTTTTTTTTAAAGATTCATAATCACATAAGCTTCTAGACAGTCGAGTGAGTTTGTTCTTCTCAAATATGATCTTTGTGTCGTGTAGCGGATGGAAGAGTTTCTTTCTTGAAAATTGTCAAACGTGCGTAGAAGCGTTAAAAATTATTTTTGGTAATTGGATTCATCATCATTTTGAAGACTAAAGTCTTCCTTTGACATTTTTTTTAAATCTTTTTTTCACTATTTCATTGAACGCCAGAAATCTTCACATTTCGCTATTTAACTCCAATGTTCCCAGTCAAATGTTATGTAGAAAAGAAGAAAAAAAGAAAACCAATAAAGTATAAAATAATTTCTCAAATGGAAAGATTTGTCTGATTGTGGACCCAAAGTAAAGTTAGTTTTCGTAAAATAATAAATTAGCTAAAAGCTGTTATTTTTTATCTTTGTTTGAAAGAAAATTTGTCCAACTGTGCACTATTTACAACTACAAAAAATTATTAAACTATTGAAATATTAATTAAATAACTTATGAAATATTAACTAAATAACTAATAAAAATATCAAAATATTAAACTACCCGTTTAATTATTATTATTATTAACGTAGTTTTACTAATTATTAATTACTATATTATAATAAAATGATAAAGTTTATTATTTCTTAATAATTTCTATCCAGTGGTATCATACCGACGAGTTCAAAAAGAAACAGAAAGCGACAAATTATTGTATTTCGGTTCGGTCACTCGTTATGGTCCGCAATTAGTTGCCAGCGTCAATCGTTAACCTCTTACGTCGAGAATTTTTTCTCACAAAATTGCAATATTTTCTCAGTTTTAAGTATATTTAAGTAAAACGAAATAGGCACAACAAATTCTATCCAGTGATATCATACCAACGAGTTTAAAAAGAAAACGACGATTTATTGTATACGGCTCGGTCACTCGTTATGGTCCGCAATCAGTTGCCAGCGTCAATGGTTAACCTCTTACGTCGAGAATTTTTTCTCACAAAATTGCAATATTTTCTCAGTTTTAAGTATATTTAAGTAAAACAAAATAGGCACAACAAATAATAGATTTATTGCTTCTAAATAATTTCTATCCAGTAATATCATACCAACGAGTTTAAAAAAGAAAACGACGATTTATTGTATACGTTATGGTCCGCGAATCTCAGTTGCCAGCGCAAGAGGTTAAGAACCGCGGCGTGAATATTCTGCACTTGCACGGGCTTCGTTTCAGCCAGAGGAATCTCTCTCTCTCTCTCTCTCATCCACCACGTGTTCTTCGTGGATCGTTGTTATGCTAACGAAAGGAGAGACAAATTTTAATTCCCTCGTACAACGTTGTATATAGGGACTCGTCTAATCTTTCTCGCCCTCAGCCTCGCTTCGACGTTGCTGCAAAATAAACAGGTTGCTGCAAGGGGAAACGAGATTGCCAGTCGAATCTTTCCGCGAAGATTCGACCGGGGGATCATCAGTGCGCGAAAGGGAACTTATCCGGACTGAATGAGGGATTTGATCGAGTGCCCCTCCCTCTCTCGTCGTGGAAAGCGAGCATTTTTCCTCCGGGCAGAGATTCGTGTCAATTCTGCAATTAAAGAAGCTCGTTTCACGTTTTCGTTTAGGCGAAATGGAACGTTTGACTAGAGGCACACACAGTGAAGAACATCACCGTGGGGAATTGTTGGTAATTGAAACTGTTTTTCAGAGTAGGATCAAGTAACGGTTCACTGGATCTCATTTTCAAACGTGGAAACCTCTACTTTGACAGTGATGAGTTATTGTTTTAAAAAATGATGATATTCAAACGTCTCTGGAGATATATAGGGAAATGTTTCTCGCGACTGAGATTCATCACTGTTTCGATGAATGAATTTGTTGTACGATTTTCTTTCTTTGTCACAAGTTAAAAAAAAAATTTTTTTAATTATCCACAATTCCCAGAATTATTATTTTTATTTAAACTATTTTCTGAAATAATGATAATTTTCGTCTTAGATTCTGTTATTATAATAAATTCATTCGTTATCTCAATTTTTTAAATAAATTTATTATTATTTAAAATTTCTTTTAATCCATTAAATCAATTAATTAGTATTTTTATATCAATTAATATTTATTTAATTAAACCATCATCATTATTATTTATATATATATAATTTTAATTATTATAATTAGAGGAATAATAATTCTATTTATTTGTTTGATTAATTTACAAAAAATTATAAAAAATAAACTTAAATTTTACTATTTTATAATATATATATATACATTCATCATAATAATTACATTATTTCTTTTTAATTTAAATTTTCTATCACTAATAAATATTACAATAAAAAGTTTTGAAATTTATAATAATAATTATATTTATCATTATTATATTTATGCCGCGAGATACTCTCTCCTCGCTTGGTGGCATCACCAGAATCGAGATCATCTCAGAGGAGCATCAGGAGCGATTGGCTTTCTTCGTCGAGCGATTTAACTCCTAGCTCTCGAGTCTCGGGTCTCGCGTACAACGTCTCCCCTCCTTCCCCTCCGGTGCCCCGACGACGACGACGACGACGACGACGACGACGACGAGAACTCGATAAGACATCTCCGGCGATTCTAATACCAGTTTGACACTTGGAGATCGATGAGAATGGGAAAGTATCGTACGTCAGTGAGCCCCGTGCCTGATAGAGAAAATTATTCAGCCGATGCGCGTTACGTGCAACCTGGTTATAAATCACGGCTGATGCAGACGAGCGCGGGGGGGGGGGGTTATGGAGGAGAAAGGTCCGCCTGGCCACCGATACCAATCCACCAGACGAAAGACAGTCGAAAGCTGCCGATCGCAGTTTCATATTGAATTTTTCATCGACAGCTCGCTACGTGGACAGCCTCTTTCATTGTAATTAGACGTTCGAAGAGTGGGGAGAGGGGGGGGGGGGTTTGGCAGGGTGAATAACGACACTCGCGATCCGCGCGACTCTCACGTTCTCGTCACCTCTTTCTCCTTTATTCTTCTCTCTCTTTCTCTCTCTCTCGTCTTTTTCGTTTCGTAGACTACTTCTTTTTTACTTTTTTTTCTCTCTCTCTTTTTCTCTCTCGCGCGCGCGCTGTCTGCGATATGCCGAGACACAAAGTCAGCTCACGTTCCGCGGGCCCGCGCGAACAGAACAGGTAACTCTCGAAGGAACTCCGGCAAAGTATCCTCTATTAAATTACAGACGGCCAGGCGTAAATCTTCGGAGAGCGAGCGGGTAGACTTTCTCGCTTGCGTGATGGAAACTTTCTGTTCTTTTCTCCACTTTTTTTCCCTCCTCTTCCTGCTGCTGCCTGCCGTCTTCTTCTTCTTTTTCTTTCGCCCTTTCCTCCGCCGGTTTTCGTCCGTCTTCTTCTTCTTCTTCGTCCTCGCCTTTTTTTCTTGCGTTTCTCACCCCTCGAGTTTTCGCGGCAGCTTTGTGTAATGGACACCGCGGCGGCAGGCTGAGGAGAGCGCCCCCCCCCCCCCGTCCCCCCGGTTTGTCGCGGATGTTCTTAAAGGACTAGAAAGTTTCCGCGAAGGCACGAGCAGCGGGAAGTAGGATTGCTTATTAATTCCGAACCCTGCCACGGATCTCTTGTATTCATTGTTATCGTACTGAGTGCCAATTAAAATTACACCTCCGTTTTATTTGCATCGATTGTCCACGTCGCGAGTAACATTTCCGCGTGTTACCAGCGATACGTGTATATGAAATACTATGCGAAAAACTTGCTAGAGGGGGATTATCAACAGGGCTGCCGTTGCTCGTTCAAAGCAGCGTTGCCTGCTGGCGAAAAGGAAAGAGAAAGAGGAGGAGGGGGAGGAAGAAGAAGAAGCCCCGGAGAGAAGTTGCCGAACTGGAGGATACGTCGCGATCAAAGCGAAAGGTAGTCGGGCTTTGTAGCCAGGATACGGCGCAATAGGGACAAAGGAGCTGCCGCGGTTACGGGAATTACGTACACACACACACACACAGAGAGAGAGAGAGAGAGAGAGAGAACGAGGCTGGGCGGAAAAGAAACGACGATGCGAAACGGCGGAATCTGGAGGAGCCATAAAATGGGAATTGTTAGGAACTTCACGCTCCGACGCCGCGGGCGCGTTCAGTGTCGCTCTTTCACCGTATATCGGCCGGGACTCTGTCCCATTAAGTTTTCTCGCCGATTGGCGTGTCTCGATACACGGAGACGATTTGCAGAGCGGAGGAACTATGTATAGAGCGGCGAGCTGTCGTGATTCTCTGTTATTTATCGTTCCGTCGCGTCGCCGAGTGTCTATCCCTCTTTCATCGTCACGTGAAACCTCTTCGTCCGTTGCGATACGTCGACGGTGTAATGGCACTGCTACGGTGTGCAGAATTATTATTCCGAGTTCCGACGAGTATTCCGTGAAATTCCACGCCACCGCAAGCCGGAAGATGTTTGTCTTAACCCTTCTTGCGCTGGAATGACGTATGCCACGCACGTCGAGAACTTTTCGTCCCAAAAATTGCAATATTCTCTCAGTTTTATCTATATTTAAGTATAATTCAGGCAAAATGACAAATAACAGATTTATTATTTCTCAATAATTTCTATCCGGTGATATCGTACCGACGAGTTCAAAAGGAAAGCGACGAATTATTGTGTACGGTTCGGTCACTCGTTATGGTCCGCGAACTAGTTACTCGCGCAAGAGTTGTAGGTTAGGTTTTCACGTCGAGAAGCTTTCGTCCCAAAAATTGCAATATTCTCTCAGTTTTATGTATATTTAAGTATAATTCAGGCAAAATAACAAATAATAAATTTATTATTTCTCAATAATTTCTATCCAGTGATACGATAACGACGAGTTCGAAAGGAAAGCGACGAATTATTGTATACGGTTTGGTCACTCGTTATAGTCCGCGAACCAGTTGCCAGAACAAGTGGTTAAGGTTATATAAGTAATGTCGTTTTCTGACACCGTAGAAAATTGTATTTTATTTACAAAAGTTAATACAGCTTTAATCTGTAATATAATTTAACAATAAACACACTAAATGTCAACGTATTTAACTAGAATATAGGTTATCTTAGGCATAACAGATTATCTTGTGACTTATTATATTTTATAAATAATAGCACAACACGTTATAATAAGTAAAGTTATATATTTAAGTAAAACAAAATTGGCAAAACAAATAATAAATTTATTATTTTTCAATAATTTCTATCATACCGACGAGTTCAAAAGGAAAGCAACGAATTATTGTGTACGGTTTGGTCACTCGTTACGGTCCGCAATCAGTTGTCAGCGCAAGTGGTTATAACACAGAACGACTAAAAGTGTGTCGAACGAAACGAAAAAAAGGAAGGACGTGTCGAAAAAAAGTTATGGACACACGTTGTGTGTCGTTGATTTGATGACCTTGAGTTTTGATGAGTATTTCATGAAATTCCTGGAAATTCTACGATGTACAAGGTGGAAAGGAAAGTTTGTCCGTGGCTATCATAGATGAATTCTTATTATGCATCTTCGATTTGACGGAAACACATGTAAAGAATTTTTTCGCAAAATTGACCTTGACCTTGAACCTTCAAACTCAACAAATTTTTTTTTTTGTACATTGTACTCATCGCGAAAGTAAAACTTTCCTAAGGAACCTAATAATTCTCTCGAGAAACGGCAAAAAAAGTTTCTTGATCATTAGACACTGAGGACGCGTGCGACTTTATAGTTTCAAACGCGTGGATGTCTGTTTTATATAATTTTCGTATTCAGTATTCACTAACATTTGATTTATCATAGCTGTAGCATCAGTGTGAGTCTAAACGATCAAATGAGGAAACTAACATTATTCGAAATGTAAACGTTACATCCACGCGTCCAGAACTATAAAGTCGCTGTTAGGACGCGCGACGTCCTTAACGCTCTCAATGACTTTTATCCGACACATTATTTTTTCTTATCGTTTCGCATCGTTTATGTACTTTTCGAGATGTATTTGAGATTTGGTTCTCAGTTGAGAGCACGTGCCATTTTGCTTTTTAATTGATTTTTTAAAGAGATCCTCGACTTTACCGCTCCTTAAAACAGCTCGAATTTGTCCAAGTTTGGGGATAAAATTCTGGGGCAACCGGCGGAAGAAAAGTCGGATAATTGGAGGAGGAGGGGAGGGAAGAGGCCGCGATAAACCGACAGCCTTTACGGGACAATCGACTTTATACAGTACACTTCGGTCGTAACCGGTCCGTTCATTAATTCTGATAGCGATTTTATTAATCTCTCCTCCGGGGCACCGCCTGTTCCTTCTGATCTGCAACGGACACGCCACTTCGCCTCTACATTATCATAATGGTTTCCCTCGACAGGAAAGCAAGAAAAAGAAAGAAAGAAAGAACGAAAGAAAGGAAAAAGAAAACACGCTCTCGCGTGTAGAAGTTTTTTAACGATCTATTGTTAACACGCGCGACGTGCACGTTGTGTACGACATGGTCGGCCACGCTTCGACCACCACCTTGCCTCTCGGCTCTCACGATCATCGATAACGCCGGAATTCTCAATTTTCGTTTCCAAAGAGCGTAACACGCCTCTCCCATGCATTGTCCACGCTGCATTTCCCCGCTTTGGATTTTCCTTTGCCACATCCAGCGGTAAAACGCGCCGTTGATTCCCCCACCCCCCTTCCTTTTCTCTCTCTCTCTCTCTCTCTCTCTCTCTCTCTCTCTCTCTCTCTCTATCTATCTTTATCTTTCGTCGCCTTTCTCCACCGCCGTTCCGTTTTAAATCCGCCCGGCGAAGGGATACGCCTGTATCCGCGTATCGAGGGATTCGCTTTGAACTTTCTTTAATAAAATTGAAGTCCCGGAAACGGATCTCCCCCTCATTAATCCTTTTTTTTAACGGTGAGCTGTCCGGGCGGGAGGCGGAAGAGGCACCGCGCTCGTCAAAGCGTTTATTTCCGTCTTTCGCGTCTATTACTGCCGTCTGCAAAACACAGTGCGAGCGAAGGGGGTGGGAAAGAGGAGCCACGCGGCGGAGGGGGCTCGGGGGGGGGGCGATGCAGAAAGAGAAGAAAAGGAGGGAAGGGTGGAGGTGGTACGAGAAGAAGAAAAAAAAAAAAGAAGGAAAAAAATGAAAATCCGCTTGCTTCGAAGTGCTTTCAACGAAATTAGAATTTCAAAAAGGTCAGGTTAAATTTTCTACCTCTCCCCTCCCCCCCCCTTCGCCCCCCCCCCCCCATTCCTCCTCGTCTACCACTACTCCGCGTGGCCACAACCATCGTGCGACCCGCCTCGATTATTAATTTCTTTTTCCACTCTTTTTCGGCCAACGCGTTTCTTTTTCCACGCTATACTACTACTCTACATATTAGTTCTCTCCTTCTTCCCCCCCCCCCACCCGCCCTCTTCTTTTTCTCTCTCTGTCCTTTGTTTCTTCAGCGACGACGAGAGGCAACACGACTCGCCCTCATCGGTCTCATCTTTATTCATCGCGTTACCAGCCCCCGGGGCCCCTGGTACACATTGTACATTACTCCGGCGAACTATTAATTCTCGTTTGACACTCGGAGACCGATGGCCCAGAGACACATCCCCCCCCCCCCCCTCCTTGGTACTTTTTTACAGGATTTCCATGATCGATTACCGGCTGGTTGCACGGAACATATGTATCCTCTCACGGTGTTTTGCTTCCTCCCCCCCTGCCCCCTTCACACACACCGACCACCTGGATAAGAGAGTCAACCGGCGGGGTAAACCGACTCCACCGACTCCAGCGCTATCCAGTCGTCCACCTTTGGGACTCTGTGTACATGCATGCATGCATGTACGATCCGCGTGTGTGCACGGTATACGGTTTTGCAGCTGTTCGAATGGAACGGATCCAAACAAACTGCATCGCCACACCGTTTGCACACGGACTGTATGTCGACTTTATCGACGGGGGGAATGAGGGGGACACGTTTCTCGCGGGGACGACTTTCCATGGCGGAAGAAATCCTGACATACCTGGAGAGCGATCGCCCCGCAAATATCGACGATCGAGAGAGTTGTTGCAGCTTTAATTCGTTTGACATACGGGGTGTGACGACACCTGTCAGTGTTGACACCTTGGGAGCGCGTGGGGGACTAGCTGTAAGGAAAAGTGCCCCTGCGAGGTTTGCAGAAAAATCTGTGGGTAAAGAGGTAAAAAGGTTTTCGTTTTTCTATCTGTTTATTTTTATTTATTCGCGTGTTATATCATTTTATATTTCATCATTTATTTTATCATCTGTATTATTTGTTTAGTAAAGATAGCAATATTCAAAAGCAGTGCAAGCATTACATCGAACATTGTGATTATAGCTAGATATTCTGGTGCACTGTAGTTTCCCTCGAGTTGATTGGCATCGAACAAACTCGCTGATTAAGTGAGAAAATTAAAACGACTTTCCCTCTTCTTCTGCGATTTCCTCGAAAACGGAGCAAAGATGAGCAAAAATGCTTCGGAGGTTTTGATATCTAAGTTTGGGACACCCTGTAGAGTTGTAGAAAAGTAACACAGTGTAACGAACTCTGTGAAGCTCCTCGAAAAGCGTCGACCGAAAAAGAGGTTAGGTTAGGTTTTTGTAACACCTTAAGCAAAAAACACCGAGCCAAGCCGACGTAGCTTGAGAAAGAAAGTGCAAAAATTCTGCGGAAAATGATAATTACAAAATTCAAAGAGGAACGTATTTGGAGGTAAAAGGGAGAATGAACGAGTATGTCCAACAACGATATATCGTCGTTCAGCAGACACTGTTGGTTAAATTTCATTATATGCAAGGTGATCGATCCTCCGTGAGCAAAGTGTCATTCATAAGACCATCGATAAAGAAGGGAACTGCAACAAATTGAAAAAC
Organism: Frieseomelitta varia; assembly: GCF_011392965.1. Lineage (NCBI taxonomy): Eukaryota > Metazoa > Arthropoda > Insecta > Hymenoptera > Apidae > Frieseomelitta > Frieseomelitta varia. Next base: position 101,737 of record NW_025108649.1, read on the forward strand.
AAATTTCTTAGATAGATTTACAGAGGGGGAGCGTTTATTGTTCTTTGATATAAGGTTATAGTGAACACTGAAATGAGCCTATTTCATTGTGATTACATTCCACTTGATTTATCGATACTTCCTCAACGACAGAGAAAATTTATCTTTATAAATAGGAAAATTATCCGCCTCACGAGGCGGCGGTCAGATAAAAATCTACCCCAAATAAATTATAAACAATCCAGATAATTAACAATACATAAGATTTAGTTTAGTTTCAGATAGTTAACAATAAATAAGTTTGAATTTTCGTTTTAGTTTTTAATTAATTTATGTCGGACAATCTAATTTCTAACAACGATATTGAAATCATCTCCCATCAAGTGAATCCCATTTAGTCAGATATTTACCGCCATTTATACTCGAAGTTTCCGCACAAAAGCGTATAACATAATAGACGGCCAGAAAAGTTCGCGCCGTTTTGAAACGTGAATTTATTCATCGAAATGTGAACCTTCATAATTCACAACTCTGTCCCAACGGTTTAACATTTTAGTAATTGCCGTTTATTATAAAAATCTTTCAGAGAGTTCCTCTTTCAGATCGCTCTCGTTTATTGAAGTTGCTCGTTCCTCGCACGAGAGAAACGTATCCGGATTCAAGTTATCATTTTTGGGCGTTATCCCAAAGAAACAAAACTTTCTTCCCTCGCTGCTTTTTCCTGAACTCCTACCAACTCGTCGCAACTTCCAGGTACCAGTTTTTTTCTCTCACTTGTAAAAAATAACTTCGAAAAGACTCGTTGCCAAAATCCCCAGAACAGCGATCCACATCCAGTCACCGTAAAGACACCTCGTTCCAAAATTTGTCAAGCTCGCGCTAAAGCGAAACGAAGAGTCTGTTAAGCACGTTGCGCTGGCAACTGATTGCGGACCATAACGAGTGACCGAACCGTACACAATAAATCGTCGTTTTCTTTTTGGTATGATATCACTGGATAGAAATTATTGAGAAGTAATAAATCTATCATTTTTTGTATCTATTTTGTTTTACTTAAATATATTTAAAACTGAGAAAATATTGCAATTCTGTGACAAAAAATTCTCGACATAAGAGGTTGACCACGTTGTGTTGGCAACTGATTGTGGACCGTAACGAATGACCGAACCGTACACAATAAATCGTTTTCTTTTTAAACTGGTTGGTACGATATCACTGGATAGAAATTATTGAGAAATAATAAATCTATCAATTTTTGTACCTATTTTGTTTTACTTAAATATATTTAAAACTGAGAAAATATTGCAATTCTGTGACAAAAAATTCTCGACATAAGAGGTTGACCACGTTGTGTTGGCAACTGATTGCGGACCATAACGAGTGACCGAACCGTACACAATAAATCGTCGTTTTCTTTTTAAACTGGTTGGTGATGATATCACTGGATAGAAATTATTGAGAAGCAATAAATCTATCATTTGTTGTGCCTATTTCGTTTTACTTAAATATAGTTAAAACTGAGAAAATATTGCAATTTTGTGACAAAAAATTCTCGACGTAAGAGGTTAACCACTGACGCTGGTAACTAATTGCGGACCATAACGAATGACCGAACCGTATAGAATAATTCGTCGCTTTCTTTTTCTTTTGAACTCGTCGGTATGATATCACTGAATAGAAATTATTGAGAAGTAATAAATTTATTACTTGCTTTGCTTAGGTCACACTTAAATACACTTAAAACTGAGAAAATATCGCAATATTGGAACAAAAATTTCTCGACGTGTGTGACACGTTACTCCAGCGTAAGAGGTTAAGTTAAGTCCAAAGTCTGAATCTAATCTACCTTCAAAATCTCGCGCGATCTCTTCCTCTTAATGTCTTCCAGCTCGCAGCGACGGCGATCTTTTAGCCGGCGTAAGCTCGCGTAAGCGGCGCACGAATTTCAATCTGCCCGGGCGCCAAAATTGTTTAACGCGGATGCAATTACGCGGCTACGAACGCGCGTCGGTCCTCGGGAGTATTACATGCAGCCGTGCAGAAATTGGAGCACGTGAAAACGTGAAACAACAGAAAGAGAGAACGAGGGGAGGCCGGTGTAATCGCGTATCAGACCGCGGCTTTCTGCTAATCCGCTAATCTAATTTCTGAACTCGGTTGGTCGATGCCCTGCGCCGGAAATCGGCCAATTTCCCCCCCTCCTCAACGCGTCGCCGTTCTGCCGCCTTTTTCCACCAACCGGCGCCACTTCCTATCGTCTTTCGAACCGATCGCGCGGTAAATAAGAAAAAAAAAAAAAAGAAAAAAAATTTGAATTTATCCCCATTGTGAATTTATACCTCGCGAGACGAGCTACATCCTTACGGAATTATGTATTTTCCCTCTCGTAATAATTGCCGGGCCATCGAGGAAGATTACGTACGATATCGACCGATAACTGAAGCTTGGTGCTCGCCAGCGCTCGAACGAGGGGGGCGGTTGGGAGGCGATAGAGACGAAGGGGCGGCTCGATTGAATTTCGCCTCGGTGAGATAATAACGAGCTACCGATAGATTCCATTATACCTTTAAAATTCTCCGACAATGGAACGGACTTTCTCCCTAAACGGGATGGAGGAGGAGGAGGAGGAGGAGGAGGAGGAGGAGGAGGAGGAGGAGGAGGGGGATATTCTTCGGTCGAAATTGTTCCGCCACGTGATCGGAAATTAGCGTCCTTCCGGCCTGCTCTCTGGAAGATCGTTACACGCTTGGAACTGCCACTTCGGATCGGAGGTTGGTCGCGGGGTTCATAATTGGCCAACCCGCCTCCTCCCTACACCCAGGACCGAAGAAATCGGCCAGAATCAAGTCAGATCTTTTATCTCGACACACTTGAGTCATAGTTATTATAGATAAGTGGTGGCTCGAATTAACTAACGATTAACTGACTATCTGGTGGCGGAAGTGGGCGAGATTTTCAATTGCGCCGAGAGAGATATAGCTGATCGTATCGCGAGATACACTGGGTGACAGTTTTTGGATCCCTCGAACGAGCTTCTGTCTTTCAAAGCATAATAATAATAATAATAGACGTGGAAAGAGAAATAGCGAAGAAATTCGTTTCCCCGATCGAAACGAAAAAAATCGTTCGTAACATTGAAACTATTAATTTATCGACGTTTCCCATGTTACAAGTTACAAAACCCATTTTTTCCATTCAGTCTGCATTTAATTTGCGCGCTCGCGGGTAAAATTCCTGGCAACGAGAATTTCTAATTAAATAATTTTCAAATTCCGGCTGCGCAACGCCGCGAATTACCAATCTCCGTGAACACGACGACGGCCGCGTGCTCCAGCTGCGGCGAAGAAGAGTCGGTCGACCAAGAGCGTGTGCATTTGTTTATATATTTGTCGTTTCTTTCCTGTCACTGTTCCACGAACGTTGGAAAACGTTCTGCAGGAAGAAGAATCGCGAAACGTGCAGAGTGTGTTTTTACGTACGAAATGCTGAAGAACTCTCCTCTCCGTGAGGATCTAGACTCTCTTCGGCTTCTACGATAAAATTTTTTCCTATTCTTTCACTCTGTTCTCGCGCAAATCCGGCCAAACTACTCGACGCGTGCAAAACACCAGCGAGAGATATTGATTTCACCTTCGCGCGAATAAAGCGGACCATCCGGCGGTCGTAGAAAAAAAAAAAAAAAGAAGAAAAAAAGAAACAAAAAACGCTCCGTTTTTGAGGTTGTGCGTCGATCGTTGACACACAGAGTCACAGACACTGCGTTTGTATCGGTATATATATATATATATATATTGTCGAGTGCGCAGTTTGTACACGTGTCCGTCAAATCGTTTTTTGTTCCCTTACTCGGTACTCTGTTTTTTTTTTTTTTTTTTCTTTTATAAACTCGTCGATCAGTCGATCGGACTGTAACCCATATACCACCGCCAAATAACGCGCTAGCTGCCCCTCTCTCTCTCGGGCTCTGCCTCTTTCGACGCTTTTACGGCACGCTCGGGAGCCGGGGAAAATTATTACAATTAACGACTGCGAAACGGGTCACGCGTTCACAATACGCCTACCGCGGACGGGACGAAACAAAACGCGTGTTGGAGTTCACGGCAGCGGCGATCTCGCCGATTTAATGACGTTATACGTAGATTTAGTAACGGCCGGACACGTGACAGCTGCATTAAATTTTCGCATTAATTCGCCTGCTCTCGTGAATCAACCCCCTCTCGGCTCCGCCGCTGAATTAAATGTCCCGAAACCGATGGAGGACGAGCAATCGTGATTATTTTCGTGATTATTTTTTTCTCCCCCCCCCCCCCCCCTCTCGCTCCTCCGTCCTCGTGTTCGCCGCGCTTTTGTCTCGGAAACGCTTTTTGTCCGTACGCGCGATTATTCACGTTGCGCCACGAATTTATCATTGTTGATTCGGTTGGCCTTTTCACCGAGCCGCTGAATAACGTTGGACGAGCGTGTTCGAAAAGGCTGGATAATTCTGCTCCTTTTCTCTTTTCACCCGTATATTCTTTCCGCAAGCTCGTGCCTCGAATACGTTTCGCCACTCGCGAAATTTATGGGGAACTATGGGGAGGAGGCGAGAACCGTATCGATACGGTTATTAATCTATATATACGGAGGTTTGTTATCTGAATTGAGTTTCAAGTTGTCGTTTCGAAGGGAAAGAATTTTATTAACTCCTTTGCGCTGGCGTAACTGATTGCGGACCGTAACGAGTGACCGAGCCGTACACAATAAATCGTCGTTTCCTTTTCAAACTCGTTGGTATGATATCACTGGATAGAATTTGTTCAGAAGCAATGAATCTATCGTTTGTTGCGCCTATTTTGTTTTACTTAAATATACTTAAACCTGAGAAAATATTGCAATTTTGTGACAAACAATTCTCGACGTAAGAGGTTAACCACTGACGCTGGCAACTAATTGCGGACCATAACGAGTGACCGAACCGTATAGAATAATTCGTCGCTTTCTTTTTCTTTTTGAACTCGTTGGTATGATATCACTGGATAGAAGTTATTGAGAAGCAATAAATCTATCATTTGTTGTGCCTATTTTGTTTTACTTAAATACACTTAAAACTGAGAAAATATTGCAATTTTGTGAGAAAAAATTTTCGACGTAAGAGGTTAACAACTGACGCTGGTAACTAATTGCGGACCGTAACGAGTGACCGAGCCTTACACAATAAATCGTCGTTTCCTTTTCAAACTCGTTGGTATGATATCACTGGATAGAATTTGTTCAGAAGCAATGAATCTATCGTTTGTTGCGCCTATTTTGTTTTACTTAAATATACTTAAAACTGAGAAAATATTGCAATTCTGTGACAAAGAATTCTCGACGTAAGAGGTTAACCACTGACGCTGGCAGTTAATTGCGGACCATAACGAATGACCGAACCGTATAGAATAATTCGTCGCTTTCTTTTTCTTTTTGAACTCGTTGGTATGATATCACTGGATAGAAGTTATTGAGAAGCAATAAATCTATCATTTGTTGTGCCTATTTTGTTTTACTTAAATACACTTAAAACTGAGAAAATATTGCAATTTTGTGACAAAAAATTCTCGACGTAAGAAGTTAACCACTGGCGCTGGTAACTAATTGCGGACCATAACGAGTGACCGAGCCTTACACAATAAATCGTCGTTTTCTTTTTGAACTCGTTGATATGATATCACTGGATAGAAGTTATTGAGAAGCAATAAATCTATCATTTGTTGTGCCTATTTTGTTTTACTTAAATACACTTAAAACTGAGAAAATATTGCAATTTTGTGACAAAAAATTCTCGACGTAAGAAGTTAACCACTGGCGCTGGTAACTAATTGCGGACCATAACGAGTGACCGAGCCTTACACAATAAATCGTCGTTTTCTTTTTGAACTCGTTGATATGATATCACTGGATAGAAGTTATTGAGAAGCAATAAATCTATCATTTGTTGTGCCTATTTTGTTTTACTTAAATACACTTAAAACTGAGAAAATATTGCAATTTTGTGAGAAAAAATTTTCGACGTAAGAGGTTAACAACTGACGCTGGTAACTAATTGCGGACCGTAACGAGTGACCGAACCGCATACAATAATTCGTCGCTTTCTTTTTCTTTTTGAACTCGTCGGTATGACGACATCACTGGATAGAAATTATTCAGAAGTCATTCGTTTTGCTTGGGTTACATTTAAATATACTTCAAACTGAGAAAATGTTGCAATCTTGGGACAAAAAAATTCTCGACGTGCGTGGCAACGCGAGAGGTTAAGTTTCTACTTTTGTCATTAAGTAACACGGTCGCAATATAATTTTAATAATTGTTTTCCGAAAGATGTAACATCGAATGACGAACGAATTTGTTACACGGCTTAATAAGTTAACCTAAAACAAACAAGTTCCTAAATTTGGGAACACGTAGAAATCCTCCTGCAATCAGGAAAAGAAGAAAATTGTAAGTTTCTTCAACAAAAAATCGTTTGTAACGTTGAAACTATTAATTTTTCGACCCGTGTCGAATTCGATTGCAACTTTTCCTCATATTTAGGCGAGTACTATCTACCCTAGAATTTCCTTTTTGTTCACCCTGTATAGATACTCGTTAGGACAGTGTCCGCCATGTTGTTTCCACGTACTTTTAATCGAGCCGATTTCATTATGCAAATAACGTGATCCTGAAAAAAAGTTCCGTTCAGCGAAAAAGAATTTAAACAGGCCGCGAGTCGGCATTTGAAAAACGGGCACAATGGCGGGGATATGTCGCAAGCGAGAAAATGCGAGCAATACCGAGTTTAGGTCGCAGTTTGGCTTGCACGTCCTCCGTTTATAATGGATTGGTTCGCGCGAATTTTTTATTCAAAGATCGTCGTCGGCGAAAGTTGCTCGCCGAAGGGGAAAACAGGGAAACGATGCCCGCGAGAACGATTTGTACGTGATCGTAACCGATCATAATCAAACATCCAGAAATTCCCTTCGACGGTATTTTTGTTCCCATGGTGCGTGGTGCGCTCAAAGGGACAAAAAAGCGCGTAGAAAAAGCGAGGAGCAACGGGAAAATAAAATAAAAGTAAGAAAAAAAAAAAAAAAAAAAATAAAAAAAAAAAAAAAAAAAAAAAAGACGACGGAGATGGGTTTGTTTCGATTGAAATTACAACTCCCGAAAATCCCGGCGAATATTTTTTTTTTTTCGCGAGGGAGAAAGAGACGGGTGAGAAAAAAGAAGAAAAATAGGAAAAAAGTATCGTAGCTCGACACTTTACCGATGCCTCGTCAATGGATGCCTCTGGCTTTATTTCGGATGGAATTGATCCGAAACTATAGCGCGATGGACGACTGATTCAGCAATAACTTATCTCGGAGACCGATGATACTCTCTTTTCTATCGCGTCGACATTCGACATTCGATAGAACAGGCAGCCCCTCTGTTAAAAATTTGCCGATGCGTGCACGCCTTCCCCGCAGAACGCCGCCATATTCGACTTCCGCCTTCCGATATTTTCTCTCCGGCGGAAAAACGTTTCGATCGCCCGACGCTTTGAATTATTCGCCAGCGTCGATGATTACACGTTTCTTTTTTTCCCGCCCCCTGTACGTTGGTTAAAAACTCTCTTTTCACGTGGGGGGAGAAAAAAGTCCCCTTTCGCCCCCCCCCTCCTCCTTGTTTGTACCTAATGAATAAAAATGCGAATATCGTGCAAAATTAATTATTCATGGTTTAACAAAATACTGAAAAGAAGTAACAAGGGTATGCTACCAAAAGGAGACAAAATTGAGGTTAGGATTTCATTCAACAAAATTGAGGTTAGGATTTCATTCAAAAAAATTCACGGTTCGACAAAATGTCGTGAAGAAATCGTATTGTCTGAGATTTTAAGCGCCTGTTGCAAAAGGGTGATTTCATTCAACGAAATTAAGGTTAGGATTTCTCGAATTTCTGTCATCCAACCTTAATATTCGATAAAATGTTGAAAAATCGTATAACAAGTTTCAAGGATTTCGTTCGGTCTTCAAAACGATGAAGAAACTAGTTACGAAAAAACATTTCCAATATTTTTACAAACGTTTGAAATTTTACAATTCTTTCTGCAAGTTAAAAAATCTGCCAGCTGCACTGACGCCAAGTCATCCTGTGTGTTCAAAAACGTGATCAAACGAATCGAGATCTTTTCTCACAGTTGAAATTATCGGCAACATTTCATCGTCATTCTTGGCTGTAGCCTTTACTTTTCTGTAGAAATTGACATTCACATTTATTGACTTTGCGCTCAAATTAAATATACATTACATGTTATTAAACACAAATATTATTTATCTCGCTATGTATTTAAAACAGCACCGAAGTATTTATCGAAGTAATTTAACTTTAATAACAATTTTCTGAAAATTAATATTTAAATTTAATAAGTAATTTAATTTTAATTAAGTAATTTAAGTAATTTAATTTAATTTTATTAATCGTCGTAAGCACAAATCGATACTCGGAGAACGAGTTATCTCGTTCGATGGGAAATTAGCTCGATCAAAATCGACCAATTTAAGTATTTAAATCGTCGACAGATACATTTGCCGAAAAGCTTCGCTTTTCTCTGAATCGTGTTTCGCTTTCGAGCTCGGCTATATTTTTACGCTCCTTGGATCTCGCACGAATTCGTTTTTTCAACGTGCTCGTCCAGGCGACGTTTCGGATATCGAAATTCTCTTCGATCGGTAGACGGTTAATCGATAATGTGTATCGGCCGATTACTCGCTTCCTGTGCCCCGTCCAAACGAGTTTCGTACACGAGCACGCGTTCGAAAAAAGACGATCAACCCTCTTTCGATGATTAAAACGTCACCTCTTTTTTTCTCTCTCTCTCTCTCTATTCGCGTCGTAGTTTCCTAAGGTGGTAAACCTGTTTAACATTAGAACCGAGGTGATGACAAAATGACCAATTCATAATTTTCGTTAATTATATTATAGAACATTGTATTTATAATTATAATTATATTGTAGAACAGTGTATTTTTAGAGATCTAAATGATTTTTTTTAAATAAAATACATAAATAGAAATATTCTATGTATTCTGTTGTATTTTATATTTTTATTCTATTTTCTTATATTATATTATATTCTATTGTATTTTATATTTTTTATTCTATTTTATTTTATATTTTATATTTTTCTATTTTATATTTTTTCCCACTTTAGTATCTCTAATGAAAATTCTATGCCCATGGTTGTCCACACTCCCCACAAGGGGAGGCAATTTGAGAATGTCCTTATTAACAGTGAATTCTTTGCATTCCACCTTAAGACGAGCGCAAATTGTATTTGGAATTTAGGTACCTTCGTTTTATTTTATAGTAATTTAAATAATCGAAGTATCACAGAAGAAGCTCTTCTGTTTGTATATTTCAGTTCTGTTTCATATGTTTAAAACTTTAGAACTTCGTCTGCTGTTTATCACAACTGTCACTTCATTTTGTTATTTTTTTTTTTAGATAATTTCTCAGTCAAGGTACTTCAACTGTCCTCTTTTTTTCTTTGGAAGCTTGTTTAAACTTTGAAATCAATGGCCTTTTTGAATAATAAGAGTTACGTGTCAGAGGTAGAACATGGGGATTTTAGATGCTTAGTTGGGTCAAGAAAAAAGTTGGGAACCACTGTTCTCTGTTTCAGTCCTCCAAGTACGTAACTCTAGCGACAATACGACGCTGCAGATTAAGAAGGAATCGGTGATGTATCTTGTTTCTATGTCCAGGGGAGGGGCAAAGGGCCGAAGAGGGGGAGGGGGGGAAGAAGTAACGTTCGTTTGACGAGTTTCACTCTCGAGGCAGTGGTATGGTCGGTGTACAGCGAACGGTTAGTATCGTGGCAGATACGGAGAACAGTCGTTACCTCTTAGTCCCGGAGAAGTGTCTCAAGCTCACGGACGTCCGAATCTATCGACGACATCGCCGACAAAGCTTTGTCAGGATCGAAATTGGCGTCAAGACGATTTCCCTCCCGTTTCGTATCGAACGTAGTCTCTCGCCGTTCGTCAAATTATTGTCGCTTGATAAACTCATCGTCAGACGACGGGGTGACGATCGGTGTGTATCGGGGGACGAGGCGATGTTAAAGACGGTGTGTCGAGTTTTATTCAAGGAGAGGAGGGAGGTTCGCCCTCGTTTCGGAGAAACCGGCCCAACCTGCTTAATGATGCATGGATTTTTAGATCTCGCTGGGAACGAGTTGCGTTCGTTTGGTTCGCCGACGCCTGGAGGAACGAGCAAACAACAACGCCGCGATCAAATATTTATTTCGCCGGGGTACACACATGGGGGTACACGAGGGAAAATTTAATCCTAAATACGAATCATGTCGTACAATCGTTGTGCAAGGATCGACATCCAAGGAACTTTCTCGTTTAGGTTAAAAAAATTTTTTTTTTTCTTTTCCTTGAGTGGTTATTTTTGTCGAGTCCCTATAGCCTACATTTAAATTGAAGAATTAGTGAATTAGTTTTACCTTGATTGATTTGGATGTGTGTGATCCATGTGTAAGTGTGGGTTGCAGGAAAAAAAAGTTTTAAAAAACCTGCGACACTAATCGGTGAGTGGGACACTCGCGTTTCTAACCACTTGCGCTAGCGACTCGTTTTTGCGGACCATAACGAGTGATCAAACCGTCGTACAATAACTCGTCTTCTTTCTGAATTCATCGGTATATCACTGGATAGAAATTACTAAGAAGTAATTAATTTATTATTTGTTTTGCCTGAGTTATATTTCAACATCTTAAAACTATTAATAAGCCAAATATTTTCAATGTGCGTGGCGCGTCGTGCCAGCGCAAGAGGTTAGACCTTGCGCGCTGTTGACCCGTTTACGATACGCAAACGTCCTATCTTGCAAAGTTATTATTCAAGCTTGATACGGAAAACTGTCGGTAAGTGGAAAGAGGGGAGAAAATAACTGGGATGGTTGAATGTTCTTTATGCAATTTATCCTTCTGTAATTTATTCCGTAGCAGAGTGCTCGATAATTGGCCTACGGTATCGAATGAATAAATATATGTATATATATATATATATATAAAATGGGCAACCTATATTTCGATAAGAGTAAATGAGAGAGAAAGAGAGACGAAGTTTTCCGTCCACATTTGCTTAAAGTGCTCTGCATTACGGGTACATAAACGTCATATACGACTAAATATACGGTTAGAGTTGGATGTACATAGCTGATTGACGTTGCAATTTCTTGCTATTTGCGTTCGACGTCATTGTTCCCTTGACAGGTAACGGGACTAACGTGCTGCGATCTAACTGTCTAACTGTGCCGATCATAAAAACGATATCGTCCAAATAAATTGTGTCGCGTGTGCAGCGACGAACATATTGTTTACGCTGTGTCGTGAAACTGTGTTTTCAGAACCGTGTTATTTCCTTTCCAACTCCGCTCGTGATCCATAAAGTATCTGAACCAATGGATAGCATCTATCCTAATCTTTATTTAAGTAATTCAACCTCTTAGCTGTGAATACTCGTGAAGGAATTTTTTATGTGACGACGAGTATTAAATAATAATATTTATTAATATTAATTTAATATTAATAATATTTATTAAAATAAAATATTATATATAAAATTTGCAAAATTTGCATATTTGCAAATTTTTGACGTTTCAGAATATTTCGGGACTAGACTCGACCAGTTCTTTTCAAAATATTTTCGAAAATCGTTCCTATTAATTATTATTATCATAATTAATATCAATCAGTTAATTGATATTAATAAAATCATTGATTTAAAAACAAAAAAACTGGTATTATTTCCTTATAATTTAATTCAATTTTGCAACAGCTGCGCTGAATATAATCGTCGTCGTAACATAGACACACACTTTTAAAAGCGACACCGCAACTAACAAGAAGTTAAAAGAGATCGGTTTCCCCGATTAATAACACGATCATTGTAAATGATCGTTTTCGAAGAGGTCAGATCGAGTATCTTTTTTCTTGCAAGGAAGGGCTATCGTTGACGGTAGCAGTGAAAACGATCACTGGCAAGATCTGGTCTGGCATGTGTGTAGCCCGCCGCGGTAAAAGCCGGTGACCTAAATGTCGTCTTTATGCCAGGGGCGTATCTGTCATACGCGCAGGTGCATCCTATCTCACGGCCGCCCCCAGGATATTAGCAGTACCGCTCTCGACAATTTCTTCCTCATTCTTTCGCTTTCTATTCTCCAGCCTCGACTCCCCCTTTCCCGTTTGTTTTTCCGTTTACATGTCTGCGTACCCTTAACTCCGTCGTTAAAACAAAAGGAAAAAGAAAAAGAAAGAAAGAAAGAAAGAAAGAAAAAAAGATGTTCATCCAGTCGTCTATCCGGTTTATCTCGCTGTCGATCTGTCCGTCCATTTACATTTATCTACCCATTTATCTAGATACGTGCTGTGTTTTCTCTTTCTCCCTCTCTCTTTTTTATTCTCACTTCGACGTCCTTCATTTTTTGCTCCACATTTCTCGTTGTACGTCACCAGCCCCCCCCCCACCGCTTCCCCTCATCCTCCTTTGCCAGGCTCCCACCCTATTCATGCTTCAGTTTCTATTTTTCTTTCCATATCTCGCCGCTCTCCGTCTTCCCTTTCATTCCGCCTCTCTCGCGGACTCTCCCCCTACTCCCGGGATCCACTTGAAAAATTTACGACGCGATAAATCATTGTTCGCCCCGAGAAGGAAACGGGCGAAAGAATTACACTTGCGCTTAAAAATGATCCCGAGCACCGTCACCGTGCTCCTCGCAGCTCCGAGTAAGCTACGCGTTCCTGTTTCGCGGGAATTAATCATTTCCGTTGTTCCTCGCCGTGGATTGTGTGTCGCGCGCTTCTTGTGTGTGTGCCACCCCCCTCCCCTCCCCTCCTCCCCTCCCCTCCTCCCCTCGGGGTTCGCCTCTTGATTCGCATTTGTCCGAGGTGGATAATATCGCGGCAGGGATATCCAGGGCGGTTAAATGGCTACAGATTTTCGCAAACAGAAATTTGATGTTGCTAGCCGGATCGAACAGCTACCCTCGAACCCCGGATAACAACGGGCTTTTGTTCGCCTACAAGCCCTCGGTTAACTTCGCCAACCATGTACACCACGTATCGTACGTACGTATCCGCGTGCGCGCGCACGGCCATTCTGTCGGATTCGTATAAAACAGGGGATTATTTCACGTTTCTGAATTCTCTCGTTCGCATTCACCGAGAGGGACGTGTAACTTCGTCCTCTCTCTCTCTCTCTCTCTCTTTTTCTCTTTCTCTCGATTTTTCTCGAGAAGAGAAAAAAAAAAAATAAATCCGGGGAGCAAAGGACAGTATATTTAATTCGAGACGAATTTGACACGTGCTCGCCTGAATTTCGGGGAAATTTTGTACACCGGCGTTTTAAATATTCCATAAAAACCCGTGCTCGACGATATCCTCGATTGCGAGCGTGTGCTCGCGCGCGCTATCCGCCTCTGCACTTTTTTATCGCAGTTTTTCTACGCGAGATGTAATATTCCTGTCAACTGATACGGGAGTTACATCGCGAAATAAAAATCCCCACGATTCGCGCGATAGTTGCGCGTGCGTCCGCGAGAGCGCGACACGTCTCTCGGACGATTTTCATTCTCCCCCTTCTCCCCCCCCCCCCCCTTCCACCTCTCGTAGCCGGAGGAAATGTTGCAGGACGGTTAATAGAATAATCCGAGCGCCGAAATTAGCAGAACGTAAAAATAAATGCGCAAATCCCTCCTTCTCTCCGAGAAAAGGAAAAAAACTTGCGATGTAAAACGATCGCGCATGGACGGCCTGAAAAAGAAGGAAAAAGGAAAACGTACGTGAAAGTTTAAAATAATAACACGGTCAACGATACATCGGCCGGACGAAGTTGGTTGCGTATCGATCGAACGGCACTTGAAACGCAACTTTTCGAAAGCAACTCTCGCGAATCGCGCGGTCTGTTTCCAAAGCAATCACGCCGAGTGAAAAGTTAATCAACCGCTGCCTGGCTCACCTTCTTCTAACTGCTCGCCCTTCCCTCTTCTCACCTCTTATTCCGCCCCTTCTAAATCTCTTATCAGTCCATCTCCTTTCTACGCCTACGCTCCCCCGTTTCCCTCTTGTCTCTGAGCTCACTCGCTGCATATTTCAGTCGTTCTCAAGACGCTCTCTCCCTCTCGAGGAGCACCGATTTTTTTTCTCTTCTTTTTTTTCTCAAGATTTCTCTCAAGAGTCTCAAACATCCTTCAATATATCCAGAGTACAAGAGTGCATACATTGTTTTCGAACGTTCAAACCTTGTTCATTATCCTCTTTCTCTCTCTCTCTCTCTCTTTCTTCTCGTTTCTATTCTACGTTCGTGTCGGTCGTTTCCCCGAATAGACGAGGATTCGAAATTATCGGGCAACGATCTCCGCCGATTAACGACAGGTCACTCACCGTTCCCGTTTCAATTATCCGCGCCAGCGGAACCCAAAATAAGTATTATCGATCCGCGGTGTCCGGAAAATTCAGTTTTGCAATATTCACGAGCTAGGCGGGCGAAATAGAACTAGAGAACCATCGACTTCGGCTCCGTTAACGGAGAGACACGTAGCTCGGGGGCACGCGTGCATTCTCTCTGTCGTCTGTCAACGCACACAGCCCGGGCGAGTCCATTAATCACGCCCTTGATTATGAGGGATGGTCTAGAAATTTTTCATCCGCGAACGGGTCTCGCTTTGTCGACCTCTTTGTAGTCGAGATAATGTCTTGCGCGGAGGCGGACCTTCTTGGATTGGCTAATTTCCCTTTTTCCCTGAGAATGGCTTTCGCCCCCGGTTCTTGCATCCATCCAGTCGGTCTCGCGCCAGTTTTGTAGGTTAGGAGACACGAGAGAAACACACACCGCCCACCTTCCCCCTCCACCCTTCAGATCTCCGGGCACAAGAAAGCATCATTTCCAAACGAACGAGTCGCTCGAAACGCACAGGGTCGTGACTGTACAGTTTTTGTACAGTTGGTCGAAAAAGGAGGTATTGACACGCCCTAGTCTTTTGTGAAAGTAAGATGATGTACGGTGCTAGCGAAATCTGTTTTCGTAAATAGTTCGCTCTGTAGTTCACAGGGTGCTCTCAGATTTAATGTCGAAACGACGCTATCAATGTGTTCTATTGAATAAAAATGTCACGTAGCGAAAGACTCGTAAATGTTAATATTATTAGTTTATTAAATAATATTAATTTATTAAAGGTGTATTGACAAAAATATGAAACGTGAGGCTGTGTATACTTGCATGCGTTTGTTTATCGACGCAAATGCCGTTGAATTTACCGCGGATCGAATTTCACATCAACTTTATCGAAGTTTTTCACACGCTGTTTTGATTTCTTCCAGTCAATTCTTTTCGTGCAGATGGTAAATATTTGTGTAATTGTAAATTTTTGCTTTTAAAGGTAGCGAATGCTTTTCCAAAGGTAGAGATCTGAAGATGCAAGGTCTGATGATCTAGAAAATTGATTCTTCTCGATTGATCCCATCGTTGATCGTATTTGTCACACTTTGTATTATTATCGTAATTTTTCAACGAAGTATTTATGAATGTTCTGCCACGTGACATTTCTACTTGTGCTTTTACTCATTTTTATTTGTAGAACACGCTAGACGTCAAGATTTGAACACCAAACTTTGAAACACCCTGTATACAAAAATAACGTGCACAGTAGCAATTCCCAACAATGACCATAATAATGCAAGGAATATAAAAAATTCGAGAGTCAAACAAATATTGTACATTTGTAATTCGAATGCTTAATCTGCATTTAATGGTGGAATGAATTGTTTAAAAAATGGCAAAATATTCTTTTTTTTTTTGTAAATACTCGAATATATATTAGGAATGGACGCTTATTTTTAAATCGTTAAAAATATATTATATTCTGCAAAAATATACGGTAGAGCTGCGGAAGAAACCCTTCACACCTGTTCGATACCTTTTCGATTCTCAGAATTTTCATACCACTTGTATTATTATCGTCCAACTCGTTATTGGAACTTGTTACTCTGTACGTTACGTTTTGCCAATGTGTATCGTTTGTTTTCGCGAGAGAACTGAATGTACGTCGATATTCTTTTTGACCGATCATATAAATCTCAATTATCGATCGTTATAATAGTAGATATCTTTGCGATAGATACCTGAATCGAACGCACATCGGAACGGTGTTTGACAGCGACGGATAGAGCAGCGCGTTGGTTAATGCCGGGCCGCTACCGAATTTCGCCTCGGTGTTGTTCCCGTGATTGCGCATCGATTTTTCGAGAGAGGGTTTATTTGCAGAGCGACAGGGGCGGGTGTAAATTCCGACAGGGCCCCGGTCAACTTCCTGATAAACAATTCCATCGAATAAATGCACAATTCGCGTATTAATCCTGTTCCCGTGACTAGTGCATCACTCTGTTGAGCCCCTGTTTCGAAGGGGAGGGGGGTCGATAAAATGACGAAATTTAATCGGTTTCGACGCCGCGTGGAACAGGGTCACAGAGGTTGAAACGTCTGTAAATAAATTTTATTGTCAGTTTCGTGTGCGCCAGGCCGGTTCAAAAACATCGGAAGTCCTGCGGTGGCCATTTCTGTCCCAGCGGAAGTAGCCATTTC
Source organism: Frieseomelitta varia (assembly GCF_011392965.1). Taxonomy (NCBI): domain Eukaryota; kingdom Metazoa; phylum Arthropoda; class Insecta; order Hymenoptera; family Apidae; genus Frieseomelitta; species Frieseomelitta varia. The sequence goes on from NW_025108649.1 coordinate 118,344, forward strand.
ACCGTTGATTCGTTCGTTTCGCCAGGAAATTCGACTTCGACCAGGTCGAAGGAAAGGCCAAAAATGGAAAAAAAGGAACGTTGCACGACAATGAACAATTAAGCAGGAAGCCCGTCTATTTCGTTCGTAATTAATTTATTCTGGCGCCGGGGGCGGGGGGGAATAACTGCTGTTTTCATACGTCACTTTTGACGTCAGTTTTCACTCGCCCATAGAAATAGGGCATGATTAACATTTCTTGTTCCCTGCCGCCCCCCCCCCCTCTCTCTCTTTTCTTTTGCACGCGCGTGCGCTGAGATACACGCACACACACAGACACACACACACATAACGTACGTACACACCGAACATAAATTTTTACCTTTGTGCCGGTGACTCCCGACGTTCCTCAATTTGTCAAGCTTTGCTACAAAATTTTTCAGAAAGAACGCTCGAAAGGAAGAAAAAAAAAAAAAAGAATGAAAGAGCAACGTACACGTCATCCAGCGTGCAAAACTTGGAGGCTGAAAATTGTTCCATCCTGATTAAAATGTTCCTGCTAGTGCGCCGCTTCTTTCCTTTTTTCCTCTTTCTCTCTCTCTCTCTCTCTCTCTCTCTCTCTCTCTCTCTCTCTCTCTCTCTTTGTCCCACCACAAACCATAGAGATACGTACGTTTCACCCGGTACAGCAGCACGTCGGTAAAACGAAAAAATTCGCAGTTCGGAGTCCGTGCCCCGAGGGGGCGGGGAGATAGGCGAGCGCTCTCTCTCTCTCTCTCTCTCTCTCTCTCTCTCTCTCTCTCTCTCTCTCTTTCTCTCTTCTCCCAGTCCCTAATGCCGAGAATCACCAGACAAACTTCCACGACGCATTGATTTTCCACTCTGCCGTGTAGCTTTGTCGTTTTCCCCGACACAATCAGCGCGATCGTGCTCGGCCAATCAATCCGCTGTTCCGTTATATTTCTCCGAGGCGGTGGTGGTACTTTGATTACCGTCTCTCTACATTGAGAGAGAGGGTAAAAGAGAGAGGAGCCATAGTCGGCTGCTGTCGATGACACCCACCTTCACCCATTTAACTATGTATATATATATATATATACACATCTATCGTTGGCGTCTACGCGAACGAAAGCTGTGTGCCTGTGTCGTCGCAATCACAAGTAGGGACGAGCACCGTTGCACGAACACCATGGAGAACGAGAGGGGGGCAAGAAGAGCGAAGAAGAAGCTGGGGGAGGAGCAGGAGGGAAAGAAGTCGTAGATTAATCGGGGACGCCTAACAATCGCGTGGTATTCTTCGTTCACGTGCTGTTCCTCCTGGCTCGAGACTCCCTTTTCCGCACGAGAGGAGACCGGGAGGCCTCTGAATTCGACGAGGTACCTGGCCGAAACAGCAGAGAGAACGGTGGAAAAATAGAGAATAGAAACAGAGAGAGAGAGAGAGAGAGAGAGAAAAGCATGGAAAAGAGAAAGAGAAGGAGCAGGGGTTGAGAAAGAAAAGATATATATATATATCCTGGTTGTGGATCGAAGCATGGCGCCGCACGTACCACTACTACGTGTGTTCTCGCTGACGCTCTCGCAAAAAGCTAAACGTCAGGGCTTAGCTACATAGCTATATATAGCAACGTGTCGTGGTGATGTATGACGCGGTATATACACGGAAGAGCGGGGGGGGGGCTGGAGGTTAGGGGGACGATGGAGCGAGATTACCGACGACAGATAAGATCCTGATGATGCTAGGTCGCGCCAGCCACTCTTATCCAGCTCCTGATAGACAAGCTCGGTAATACATGTGTTTGTTTTGTCGGTACGATCGCGATATGTTTACACGGATCGGGTATAAATCGCGGGGAAACAGGGGATTGAAAAGAGGGGTTGAAGCTCGCCAGCCCGGAAATCGCCGCGTGATGAATGTCTGCCGGCACGTAAATTTTAGGGTACGATCCCTGAAAGAGCGAGCCTACGGCAGCGATAAGTTTCGAAGATGGCGAAATTTTGGAACGACAAATTGAATTTTTAATCGAACCGACGACTTAACAGCCGACGCCACTCGTGAAAATTTCAATTATATGAAACTAATTTGAATAAAGTACTGGAAAGTGTTTTTGGATAAAATTTTAGTTTATATAAAATTATTTATTTACATTAAACAGAAATTTTATTTGAAAATATAAATTCATTATCTAAATGTATATTTATTTATATTGTAGATTTTTTTATTAAACAAAGTTTTGTAATAAAAATATATTTTGGTAGTAATTTGAAACTAATAATATTATTTACAGTTAAAAGTAGTGAAAGTGAATTTTTTAAAAATAAATAAACTATAATTTGTACCTTTTGTGTATCAGGGTTAATTTATTAATTTTAATGAATTTATTATCTCGAAAATAAATGATCTGAATATATAAGAATATATTCTTTGTGAAATAAAAAAAATAATAGGTATATATTTAGAAATTAAATGTTTATCGTATTTATAGCCTATATTGTATAGTATGTATAGTATGTATAGTATAGTATAATGTATCTAATGTATAGAAAATGTACGAAAATGGCAGCTCGGAACGATCGCAAAGAGGGAGGGCGGGAATTCTTGGAATTTCGAAATCCCAATGAGCTTCGATTTTTCAGTTTCGACGTCGCGCGGTGAGTATCGGATTATCGGATTATCGTCGTAGAAGTTCCGCGTCGTCGAACGCGAAACTTCGACAAGGAGATTAATAAGAGGGGGGCCGAATTCTACGAGGTCCGATTTAACAATAATCAATTTAGATTAACCTCTTAGCTCGTGAATGACGAGTATACCGGTCGCGAAGGACCATTTTTCGTGTAATGGCGAGTATACTTGTCACGCGAGAAAAGTAATTACAATTTGTAAAATTTTTCGTGGAAAATGAAACATGCAAATAAACGTTCTAGAATATTTCGAGACTGGACTTGACTAGCTCTTTTACGTTATTTCTAAATATTTCCTTGCTATTAATATTAATTATTATTAATGAATGTTGATCAATTAATTGATATTAATCAAGTTAAATCAATAAAATTATTGATTTAAGAAAAAAAAAATTAGTGTCATCACTTTACTACGTCATAATGTACATACGTATCTTTGATAACGGCATCATAGATAAGAGATTAAAATCGGATTTTAATCAGGCTTCTCTCGGTCGATGTAATCATGAAACAAACAAAAAAAAAAAAAAAATCGACTTATTTTCGACAAATGATACAATGGAAACGTATTAGGAGTAACCATGAGTACTGTTCTTTTTTCAAATTTAATAAACATTGCCATCCACTGACAATAATGTAACTTACTGTAACATAACCTATATTTTAAATATATGGACATTTAGTGTACTTTGTTATATCATAGATTAAAACTGTTTAACTGTATTAACATCTAAATAAAGTAACATTTTGTACAGTATCAAAAAAAAAAACATTACTTATGGGTACCCCTGATACAATGGAAAACACACGAGTAGTGGAGTCGAGCACCTGTACATCTGTGAGATAGATTATAACATAACCTATATTCTAGTTAAATATATTATAACATAATGTATATTCTAGTTAAATATCGACATTCAGCGTGTGTGTTGTTAAATTACATCATAGATCAGAACTGTATTAACTTCTAAACAAAGTAATAACATTTTGCACACCATCAGAAAAACGACATTACTTATGGATACCCCTGATGTACAATGGATAACACAAGAGAGTATCGAAGTTGAGCGTGTGTACGTGCGGGATGACGCAACACGTTGTGGTCAGAAACTCAGAGGGGCAAGCCTCGGAAAAGGAACATTTGTCAGCGCGGCGGCAGCACGCGGGCCTTGAATAAATTGACTTTTTGCCCGAGTGTCGCCGCGGAACCGATGGAAAGAAATTACCAACCAGATAAAATTCTGATGATGTCAGGTCGCGCCAAAGCCCGGTTTACTTGCTCAGCTTTCGCCAAGAAGGGGGGGGGGGGGGGAGCAGGGAAAGCAAGACGGCCCTCTGTGTTTGATCTAGCGAGATTGCCTGTACTTCCGCTCGATCAATCGGTCAAAGAATCAATGACAAACGAGCAGCCCGGTAAATAAAGGGAATTTCTCTCGGCCGTGAGAATTGAATTTAACGAGCGGCACGCTATATACACGTACAATTGCGGCTACGACGCTACGGGATTACCAAGACTAATTAAGGAGCCAGAAGACTAGACTGTGAAATAATAGATGGCGCTGAGAGGGATTTGAAAATGCTAATTCGACGTCGTAACGAGGTTTTATTGAATATCGAGCATGGGTAAATTCAATGTGTCCAAAAAATCCGATGGGCCAGAAATATGCACGTACATAGAAATTCAGCGATTGAAAAGATTTGAGTTTTCGCGATTCTTTTATTACAACGTTTCCTCGACATTCGATATTTTTCAGGATCACTATCGAGGGGGATTTCGAAGCGCTAACTCGAAATTGTAAAGCGATTTTTATCGAGCCGGGAGGAGTTTAAATTCAATAATAGAAATTCAGAGATCGAAGAGATTTTAATTTTTTCGTGACAAAATCTTTTTTCTTTTTATTACAGCGTTTGTTCGACATTCGAAACAATTGCAACGTAACGATTTTATCGAATCGAGAAAAGTGTATTAATGATGAATAAAAGTGAATTTAATGATAAAACTGTGTAAGCTCAACAGTTCAAAAATATAAAGGCTCAGGAGATTGAAGATTTCAGTTTTCGCGATTCTTTTGTTCAATAGTCGCGGAAATTGAAATAATATCTTTTAGGATCGCTGAAAGCTTTCAGAAAAGCTAGTTGTAAAGATTTCAAACCGTTAAATCGAAATCGTAATATTTTTCGATTTTATTGAACCGAGAGGAGCCATGAATTTAACGACGAATTGTATAAATTCGATGGAAATTCAGTGACTGAAGATCTCAGTTTCTTTTATTACAATAAAACGCTCAACATTCGATATCTTTCAGGATTATTATTAAAAGGGATTTCAAAGCGCCGATTCGAAATCGTGACGCGCATTTATTGAATTCGAGAGGCTTATAAATTTAATGATAATTGCATAAATTCAATGATAAATGTATAAATTCGATGGTTCAGAGATACATAGGAATTTGAAGATCGAAAGTTTTAATTTCTTTACCGACACCCTTTGTCTTCGATTTGGTACAGAGTTAGAAGTGCTTCGAATATTCGTATTAATCATCATCGAATTTTCACAACCATCATTAAACTTATATACATATTACTTCCGATGCAATAAAATCGCGTTGATGATTTCCAATTAACGCTTCAAAAATCTGTTAATCTTCTCTTCGATCTAACGACAGATTTCTGCATTCTCGTCAGTGAATGTCGCGAGAGAAATTATCCAGCAAAGTGTCGATAAAGCCGGGGAGCGCGGAGCAAAGGACCCATTGAAATTTTGATCCTCCTCCGATACCGTCCGCGCGGCGCTAGGGTGAAAATTTTATCTCGACCCCGGGGCCTCCTGGCGGCATTTTATTTATTTAATGACCCAGCCATAGGATGTAATTAAATAGCTCGCTTTTACTGCACAAAACGGCCGGGCTTTCGGGGCAAATATTAATCAACCGTAGGGGATGGGAGGGGCGAGGGGATATTCCGTTTCGTTAACGACTAATGCACAATTGAAAAGCGACCTCACCGTCGAATATAATATTACAAATAACACGCCGCTGCCACGGGTTTTATATTTATAACCCGAGTGCGCGCGCGCGCGCGCCCGGCCAACGGGTTTGCACGGTCCAGAAAGTTTGATTTTTGGCAACGACAAGCCGCGCCATCACGTACAACACTTATTTCCTTCCCTTTTCAGTAACCTCCTGGCACTTTTCCCTGCCAGGGGAAAACGTCCAACTTCGTTCGACCGCATATGTGCAGCCTTCCCTATTTCACGAATACGTAGACACGTTGCATCTGTCTCGTAACACCCGGGGGATGTATGGTCGGATCCTGGAAACACAGGAACCTATGGACCAGTATGCTTCGTTCCGATAAAAAAGAAAGAAAGAGAGAAAAAAAAAATTTCCGTCGTTCCGTTTGCCCCGCTAGCTGTGTCTGGAAACATTTTCCAGTATTATTCCCAGTACGTCGTGTCCTAACCTTTTCTATCATTTTTTTTCTTCTTTATTTCCATTATTCGCAGTCGCAACAATCACTTGTGTGGGTGTATTAGCGACTTGGAAGTAAATCTTACAATTTGTTACAGAGGTTAGACCAGTGGTTTTCAACCTTCTTTCTAAGTATCTCTAAAATCCTGTGTGACCCCACTTTTGTGTCACGTGATTCTTATTATTCAAAAACATTGTTATTCACGTTTTTTTTTTTTTTTGACGCGGAGGAAGCCTAAAAGGCCATCAACTTCAATCCAAACAGGCTTCCGAAGAACATTGACATTCGTGAAAGAAAGAAATTAGAGAGTTAAATTTTTAATTTTCATTTAAAGAAATGCAAAAAAATTCACTGTTAATTACTCATTCTTAAATTGCCCCCACGTTGAGAATCACTGTCTTAGAAAGTGTACTAATTTTAAGACTTTTATCCCTTGGATTATCAGTCGGGGAAGGAATTATGTTCAGTCGATGTTTATTCATGACGTATTTTCTGCACCGGACATTAGCATGTCCCACTGTCAATTGAATTTTGTGCAAACCACAAGTTGGGAATCCTTTTTTTTCTTTTTTTGTTTGAGGAGTTACTAGTGGATGAATTTTTGCGGCTCGTTATGATCCTTGGTCGTGTCTTGGTAGAGAACAAGTAATTGTCTTCTTAAAAAATTCACTTCCGATTGTTGTTGGCCACGGTTTACACGAGGATTTTTCTTGGTGTAACGATCGAGGGTCGATAAAGTTAGTTGCTTCTTTAGCCTATATCGGTTCTTTCATTTCCGATTATACCAGCGTGGGATCCAGGCTACAGTAATCGTATTAATTCCTTCTCCTTTTTGTGTCTCAGTTAAATTTCGCATTCACGACGCGAATTACGGAGTAATCCGAAGACGGTGGTCGCGTCTGACGCGTGTTTCATCACGCCGTCGGTTGATGCATCGACTGCGCTACTTGGGCAAACGCGATTCTCAGTATTCTGTGTGTCGCTCGCGATCGAAGGAACTTAATAGGCGATACTTTTTGCGCGCAACCGAGCCGTGTAACCGGACGCATTAATCATCCTCTGTACTTTTCCCCGGAAGCTTGAAGCCACTACGAGTCACCGATAGCAGCAGCGTGATACATCTTGAAAATTCTCCATCTTCCCCGCGGCAATTTCCGCCTTATTTATTACCAGTAATTTTTAATATCGCGTTATTGCTCCCGTGCACGGGAGTCTCTCGTTACGAGATCCCTCACGTGGAAACCAACTCTCTCTCTCTCTCTCTCTCTCTCTCTGTGGTATCACTTACCCGGAATCATCACTTTTTCTGGCACTCTTCCCTGACCGACCGAGGGAGGGGGGAAAGTCGAAATCGAGGCGTTCCAGTGAACATAGAACCCCGTAATGAGCGACAGAGAACAAAGTGACAGCACAGACGAGGTATATGAACAGACATTATGCATTTTTTCTGCCATGATTTTGCAGTCGTAGGACTGCATTACCATTTTTGTGTCACATCCTGTCGTACCGATTCAGGCAGCACTACCAGTGGAGAAAATTAAAGTCAAAAAACATCGGCATTGTTGCCAAATCCGTTTCAAGAATTATTCATTGAACAGAACGTGAAGCTACTACATCAATGAGGGAATATAACGATTTGAAACAGAGATTGGTGAAAATCGAGATGAATAATTTATTATATTCGCTAATTAGTACATTTAGTAAATAATATATTTAGTATATTTAGTACATTTGGCTATTAACATTTAAAAAGTATTGGAAAAAAATTGCTCGAATTACGTTTCTTAATTCACAAATGTGTAAATTCACAACCCGAGTAAGTGATCTTTGTACCGTAAGCACGATTTTATGAAAGATTGAACTTACCGATAAAATATAAATATACCTCGTCTGTGGCGACGGACAGACATTGCCCCGGATTGAATCGGCGGCTGGCATCGATCGTTATCGGTCATTCGATAGATTTTCGAGCGGCGGTGGATCGAGAGAGAAGGAGCCGAAGCGAGTGAAAAGCGGCGGCGGTGCTCTCTGGCCGCAGATATCGGTGCCGGAGAAGTCATTGATTTTCGCATGCATCGAGGCGTGCATACCAATCGAGACAGAAAGAAGGGTGGAGAGAGGGCCGCGGCCGCGGTCGCGTGAGAAGCTATAATTAAGCAACAGGTTGTAGCTTCTTCGCGGAAATTTATGAGCAGCGGCCCGGATGGCTGTTTTATTGAATTTTAACCCTATCGCGCCACCCCCCTCCCCCTTACTTTCCCCCACTTTTGGTGCTCCGTTCAGGCTCCAGAGCTGAGCTTTTTGCGAGCCGGCATTCGCATCGATCGACCATTCCGTGACGGAATGGCAATTGATTGTAAAAAGGCCGGCCCGCGTGATCAATAACGCGGAAAGAGGCGCCGCTTGCCAACCGGTTCCCGAGGCCGATGGTGAACCTGGAACGGTTTCCGGTGCCCCTATTTTCACCAAGATTAAAGGCTAACCGAGACGGGGCAAATGTTAATGGAACCGAGCCTGAGCTGTCTTCTCCGAGGATTTCTCCGCCAGCCGTGGCTGGCTGCGCCCTCTCTGTTTCCGACTCGAGAATTTTCTCGATGTGTGCAACCTCTCCAGCCGGCCAGGGAAATTAACGAGGTTTTATCGGTGCGCGCCGTTGCCAGGAATAATGGCTCTGGTTCTGTTGGTACACATGCACGTGACTTGGCGGAGCGTGGTACACTCGCCGAAGAGGGGCACGTTGACAATCATCTCTCGTGAACTTTTTATCGGTATTTTTTTTTTTGTTAAATTACGCGGACAGGTATTTGACTGTACTCGATCGTACTGGTCGAGTGTGACTTGATAGGTAGTCCGATAATGAGGCTTTATGTTTTCATTGCAGCGAACCGTGTAAAGAGTCTTGCCTGAATCGCGACGAATTATGATGAATTCCACTTGAATGGAACATGTAAACACTTGGTGTTTAACGACGTAAAATTACGCCTTGGTGACTTTGGAAAGCTCTTTCTTATTACCGACGTAGATTCGCTTGAAGGAATTAAGGAGACGCTTAGGTTAGGTTCATTTAGCTGAGATGTCTTGCGTATGTAGATTTGTATTAATTACAAAATATTCGCAATCATTAATTGAATCATTAAACGAACATTTCTCGTACCATCAAAAATGAAGGAGACGTTTAGGTTAGGTTTAGATCTTGCCTCGATTACAAAATATTCCTAATTAATTACAAAATATTTGTCCAACCGAAGCATCGAACGAACATTTTCCACCCCATGAAAAAAAATTGAAGGAGACGTTTAGATAGCCTCCCCCCTCATCTGAGTTATCACTGATATCCAGACTCGTACTGATTTGTCACAAAATGTTCGTTCAACCGAATCATCGAATTGGACAACAGGGGGCAACGACGCGAGACGTGCGGCAGAGGTTCGTAGACAATGAAACGGAAAACGACCCGAAACGACGAAAACGGAAAGAAAAAAAAAAAAACCCGTAAGTTGTGACAGAGCGTCCCTCGTCCTCGGAAGGAATTTCACTGGCGCAATTATAGAAATCGCTGGCACACGATCGTGCGGGCGTCGGACGAGAGAGAAAGAGAGAGAGAGAGAGAAAGAGGCCAAAATACACGGCCAATTTGCGCGGGAGGCCGCGAGCAGTGCAGCCGGAATTGGAGCGCGAGCCGGCCGAGACAACTCGCAGGATTGTTACGCAGAATCGTTCCTTCCTCGGGCCTTCCAAGAGCAGCACGTCGGGGATCGAGGAATCGTCGATCCACGATCCACGATCCGCACAGCCTGCCTATTCTTGGCCGACGATTCGCCGGCCCCAATTTCGCATCGATGAAAACGGCCGTGGCTAGAGGGAAGAAGAAGGAATAGGAGGAGGAGGAGGAGGAGGACAAATCAAGAGTAGAGAAGGAGGAAGAATAAGAGAGGAAGGGGGGGGGGGAGGACGGTTGATCCACCGCGAAGAGGTCCTCTCAATCTGCAGTCGATTTTCTCGTGCGCCGACCCAATTTCGATGCCGGTGCGGGCAATTTAACTCAGGCCCGGGCTGTTCGTGGAACGTCCTACTGTCGGATTACCGGAACGCCGATTTCTCGTCGCGGTTTAACGGCCGAAACGGATTTCAACCGTTTCCAGTGCCGTGCAGCGCGGTGGCGCTGTTCGGTTCTCGTCGTGTTTGGTCGCGATGTTCAATTTATAAGATGGCGTTCTCGACTGCAGCGCCATGTCGTCAGTCAGTCGAAGCACGGACGAGTTTTGCAAGAGATAAATGCGCCTCTTTATTTATTCCAAACAATATTTGTATCGACAAGCTTCAAAACTTTCAATTAAAATCGATTTTAAATAAATAGGGATAAAGATAGTGAATGAATTATCATTCAGGTTGTGAATTTGCGAATTTCTAAACAGAAAACACGAAAGTTATATATATGATTATATTGTTTATCTAATTATATTTGCGAATTTGTAAACGGAAAAAACGAAAGTTATATCTAATTATATTGTTTATAAAGATATTCTATTTCAGTCAACATTTTTCTAATACTGTTAAATAGATGTTAATAGTCAGATATATATTAAATTTTTCATCCTAATTTTCATCAATCGCTGTCTTTATTCACGTTTCTGCTTCGTGAATAATTCTCGAAACAGATCTGGCAATACTGTTCAAATTTTTTAATTTTAATAATATTACTTAATGATATTATTAATAATATTATTTAATAACATTTTAATAATAAAGAGACGTGACGTCATGGGTTTCCTAACCTAAAATCTACAATGACGTCTCTGAGACGTTCGTAGGTATACAGATATGTAAATACGTATACAGATATGTAAATGTACAACGAGAATATAAAAATTCTCCTTGTTAAATTTAAAAAATGTTAAAACATATCGAATTCCATTTGCACGATTCGTTCAAGCGCTCGTTCACCGCCATTTTGACCGCGATGACCGCCATTTTGTGATCACGGCAATAATGTTTGCGAACACTCTGGTCACTGAATGATACAAAACAAAAATAACTTTTACAAACGCACGTTTTCTTTTTTCTTTAACTTTTTATTATTGCACTTTAAAATATAATCAATGGATTTTTCAATCTACAAAAAAAAAAAAGATTGAAAATGAACGAGTTGTGACTTTTGACTCAAACAACCTTCGGCTGTTCCAGTGGCCACCCTGTGTTCTCATTGTTCACCAACCGCGACAGGCCATTCGAAGAAATCCTTCGAACATTTAACTCTTCGCAGCCGGCTCCTCCGCGCCAGTTTCCGCCCTTCCGTATTCAATCGACCGTGTGCGTTTTAAGTCGCTTGCAATTTCAGCGACACTCTCTCGTACGGCGCGAGCCGGGCCAAATTACCATATTCCAGCCTCCGGTACGTGTTCCTGGACCGTGTCTGGCCCAGATTCCGCCCGCCGACTTAACAAACGGAACCTTTCGCGGCACGCGTACCACGCAGGTTCCTCGTTTAAATCTGATTATTTCTTTTTTTCTTTTTCTTTTCGAGGTTTACCCACGTGCGCTTTTCCCCCCCTCCCTCTGTTTTGTTAAACACACGGCCCACAAAATAGAGAGAAGGGGGACGGAAAAGGGAAAAAAATTACCGGGAACGTACGCGAATGGGATAAACTGTAACCGACTGTTTGTAACGACACACTCCTAGGTTTGAGGGACAAATAAGCGGCTGAATAGAATTAGCATAATCCCGGCCGCTATCTCAGCGAGTTTCTGGCTTCTGTTGTTCAGAGCTACGTGTCCCCCCCCCCCCCCCCCCCCGGCCCCCGTTTTAATAAGTGTGTCTCGCATTAAAATTGTCGCGCGCGAACAATACGTTTAACTCGCGATACAATCTGGCAATGTTGGAGATTTGTTTACTCGTTTGCTTGCTTGTTCACTTACCGGTTGAAATGACGATGACAATAAAGTACAATGAGTACAAAAAAAAGTCTTAGGGGGAAAAGAAGAAGGAAAAATGAGACAACAAATTCAATTTATTTATTTATTCAATGGGAGAGAAAACGAATTTCGGATCTGAAAGGAGGAAAATCTCTAAAATATCCGGCTGAGATAAGTTTAATTGAAAAGAAAAAAGAAATTGTACGGCATATGTTGAGAAACGTTTGTTTGTGCTTGATATTTTGCAGGGTGAGGGGGCATGTTGATGTGCCGGCGGTTGCTGCTGATCGCAGCCGCGATCACGGCCTCGATCGAGGCTGGCTCCGCTAGTTACCACCCCGGGATCTCCTCAGATTATTCTGGATACCCTGGCTTCCCGGTCTATCCAGCTCTGACGTCGTCCGAGGCTTCGTCGAGTGTGACTACCACGCCGACAACGAGTCTCGAAAATGTTTGCAGGTACAATCGTTAATCGACTCGTCTTTCGTTCTCTTTAAGTAGCCAAGCAAGCATTTAACACAGCACTCCTTAAGTAGTTCAAGCACTCGAAGGTATGATTTTGTAACAACTCTGTTCTAGATAATCTCTCTCCCCCCCTCCCCCCTCTTTTTTCTTCTTTTCAAAATAGTTGAGCAGTTAACGTTGAAAGTATAATTTTTGTAATAATTCAGGCAATCTTTATAATTTCCCTCCTTTCTTTAAAAATAGTCGAGCAACTAACATCAAAAGTTTCGTCTTAAAAAAAAAAAAAAAAAATGGTCAAGTAGTTAAAGTCAAAAGTATAATTTTGTAACAACTCGGTTCTTGAAAATTTTTCTTCCTCCCTTTTTTTTTTTTTTTTTTTTTTTTAAATAACACGCACCTAACCTAGGTAT
>NW_025108649.1:131273-142587 GCF_011392965.1 Frieseomelitta varia
TTTTAAATAGACGACCAGTTAACGTGAAAGGTATAATTTTAATAACTCAATCTGCTCCCTTTTGTTTTCAAAAAAAATAGCGAAGCAGTTAACATCAGAAGCATAACTTTGTAACAATTCTGAAACGAAGCCAAACAAAGCATGACGATTCCCCTTGATGAAACTGTCGCCGCCGCATTTTATGAAACAGCCTTTCACCTTTTTCACGCGGCAAATTTAAAATCGTTCCCGGTGTCGAATGTTTGCTTTGGTGATCGATATTTTCTTACTCTTATTCTCCTCTCCCGTCGCGCTTTCCGCTTGGCGACGCTTGCGAAAATAGGAAAAATCGTGATTCAAAATCACGTCGATCGTATCCAGCCGATGGTCCGCCATTAAATCGTACGCGTGTCCACCGCGTCGAACCAAAACGATATATATGTGTGTATATGTGTATATATCTGCCGTATATCGTGGTGAATTCGAAAGGATATATTGCACGTTTTATTTGCATTCCATTTGCAGGCCATCCGAGTACCGATGTGGCACCGGGAACTGCGTCGCCCAGGACAAATACTGCGACGGCGAAAATGACTGCGGCGACAACTCCGACGAGCCGAAATATTGCACCCGTGAGTCCTTTTTATCTGATATCCGTTTCGTTTCGTTCGATTCCTCCCTCTCGGTTCGCGATTTTCATTCAATTAAAATCCCCCTCTCCCCCCCTTTATTACTCACCGTTTTCGTCACTCCGAAATCAAAGATTCGAGCCGTTTATTTTGAAATTGGCCCAAGTCCATCTTCTAAAAAAAAAAAAAATTAAGTTAGCTGCTTTAATATTTACATCTCTACGTTTTTAAACAAATTGCAACTAACACATTTAAAGTCACTAAGATTTTGTACGTAGGAAATTAATTGGCTAAGATTTGAGCCGTTTATTTTGAAAGTGGCCCAAGTCCATCTTCTAAAAAAAAAAAAAATTAAGTTAGCTGCTTTAATATTTACATCTCTACGTTTTTAAACAAATTGCAACTAACACATTTAAAGTCACTAAGATTTTGTACGTAGGAAATTAATTGGCTAAGATTTGAGCCGTTTATTTTGAAAGTGGCCCAAGTCCATCTTCTAAAAAAAAAAAAAATTAAGTTAGCTGCTTTAATATTTACATCTCTACGTTTTTAAACAAATTGCAACTAACACATTTAAAGTCACTAAGATTTTGTACGTAGGAAATTAATTGGCTAAGATTTGAGCCGTTTATTTTGAAAGTGGCCTAAGTTTTCCAAAAAAAAAAAAAATTAAGTTAGCTGTTTTAATATTTACATCTTTACGTTGTCTTTTAAACAAATTGCAACTAATGCATTTAAAGTCACTAAGATTTTGTACGTAGAAAATTAGCTGGCTAAGATTCGAGTCGTTTATTTTGAAAGTGGCCTAAGTCTATCTTCTAAAAAAAAAAAATTAAATTAGCTGTTTTAATATTTACATCTCTATGTTTCCTTTTCACTTTTAAACAAATTGCAACTAACACATTTAAAGTCACTAAGATTTTGTACGTAGAAAATTAATTGGCTAATGGAACGATAAAAATTTTTATCTTGAAAGTGGCTTAAGTCCCATTTTCAAGAGTTTCAAACTGATACAAAATGTATTATGAAGTACATTATATTTGTCAGGAATATTACGAAGTCACAGAAAAGATAACTTCATTCTAAATGAAATGAATGACGTGGTTTTTAAAAGATTAAAAGATACTAACGGAGGAAGGATAAACTGGTAAAAAATACGTTGGATGCGATTTTTGAGAACTGAACCGTATAAAATATAAAATGAGGATGCACTATTCAAAACTCTGGTGGAGACCAAGAAACTTTAATAATAATGAATCGATACCACTGTACAAAAATATAAGCCCAATCGCAACACTAAAGTACAACGATACAATGGACTTATTACACTATGTACCACCTGTACATCACAATTATTTTAAATCCCTCCCCCATACGCAAATTGGTGAAGAATGAATTATAAATTACCAAATTACGAAATATTATTTGAATGTAACATTTCTTTAATAATGAATAAAAGTTGGATATGTTTTAATTTTATACTTTTATATTTTTAATTTTAAGGGAATTTTATTTTTTTCAAGGGACCTGTGCCTTTTTAAAAATGAAAAGATTTATATCATTAATTTTGAAAGCGGCTCAAGTCCATTTATATCAAAAACGTGTTACTTTCCAAACAATATTTATAGTACTAATTCGGTTGCTAAATTACACACCCTTGGAAACACAAGAACGTTATACTACCACTGTTATCAGTTACCAATACTTTTAAATTTATCAAAACGCAGATTGGTAAATATCTTTACTTAAAGACAAATGGATTCACTTTCAAAATAAACGGCGTAAATTTAATAAATCCGATAAATCTGAGATTTGGAATTTGAATTGCCTAGCTCTGAATTGCTTAGACAGAATCTAAGAGACATTGGAGACAGTTTCTTTCTCGTTCACGTTTTACGAACGTAGTATGTCGATTAAAATTCAATCACTTGGACGCTGGAACTAGCACTCGCCGGAGTGTGTTTTCATCGAGCGCGAAAATTGTCGTGTCCATTGTGCGAGCTATGGAAACGTCAGATTGCCCGTCCCTCGCATCTCGCGTGGAAAAATAAGAGGCGAAACGGCGGTCGTAGATCTCACGAGGAGAGGAAGGATTTTTATCTTTGTGCACGTGGTGTTGCAGCGTGCAACAGAACGTTGTACGGCGACGTCGGCCGGACCTACAGGGTGGAAGTCCGCCGGCCGAGGGAAGATCGACTGCCATTCCTGTGCCATCTCAACTTCACTGCCGCCGGGTCCGATCTCGGAGACTTAGTTCAGGTGGGAGGAGCAAGAGAGCACGCCATTGAATCCAGACCTGGGCGAAAAAATGATTTCCAATGATATTGAATTTGCAAATAAATTTTTTGGAACGACATTTCTTCAGCATTAAATACAAAAATAATAATTTCAATTATTAACGCCAATATTAACGTCTCGCGCTGGAATGAAAACACTTCTCAGTGTTCAGAAGTACATTTAAACGTAACCCAGTTGATTACTTCTTAAGTGTCTCTTTCTCTCGACGCCACTCTCATATTGCAGTTAACGTTCGACACATTCACTGTGGGTCGATTTTCATCGTACACGTCGGAAGGATGCCCGGACGGTTACATGACCATTCAGGAGAAAGGTCGCCCAGCGACCGGAGGTCAATGGTGCGGAAGCGCATGGGGCTACACCGTGTATTACAGCGAGACTCCTTCCATCAACTTGACTTTGTATTTGCTTCGGCTAGCCGAACAGGTGAGCAAACGGATTTGCCCGTTTGGTTATTGTAATGTACAGAAGTAAGAGTGGGCATGATAGTGTTAATGATATTTGATAAGGACAATTGTCGTGTAACTTTGTAAATTTGCAACGAGTTTTAGTTACTGTAACTACAGCAGCCTGTTTTTAATTTCAAAAGTTCTTGCATCCATTTGTTATTAACTCAGTTTTATGAAATTTTAGTCCTACATCCATCCCTGCGATAGATAATATAATTAATTCAATTTTATGAAATTTACATGTGTAATTACACGATCATTTTCATTATAAATATTAGTTAAACTTACTTTTAACAATCGTCCACTCATAACTGCACATGCTTGTCAAAGAGGTCTTCAATCTCTGCTCTCCCCTCTTTTACAAGTGTGTTATTAACTCAGTTTTATGAAATTTTAGTCTCACATCCATCCCTGTGATAGATAATATAATTAATTCAATTTTATGAAATTTACATGTGTAATTACACGATCATTCTCATTATAAATATTAGTTAAACTTACTTTTAACAATCGTCCACTCATAACTGCACATGCTTGTCAAAGAGGCCTTCAATCTCTGCTCTCCCCTCTTTTACAAGTGTGTTATTAACTCAATTTTATGAAATTTTAGTCCCACATCCATCCCTGTGATAGATAACATAATTAATTCAATTTTATGAAATTTACATGTGTAACTACACGATCATTTTCATTATAAATATTAGTCAAACTTACTTTTAACAACCGTCCATTCACTTATGTACACTCATAACTGCACATGCTCAAGCTTGTCAAAGAGGTCTCATCTTCAGTCTCTGCTCTCCCCTCTTTTACAAGTGTGTTATTATAATAGTTAAATACGTAAAAGTTATTACGTATGTAGTAACTTTATAAATGTTTGCAAATCTTTGCAACTTTGTAACTTATGTGTTTCACACGAACTGTTAACAGGGTAGCGGCTACAATTTCGACTTCAAGCTGTCGTACAAGTTCCTTAGACGGAGCGAGGCGCACCTCAGATACGGGAACAGTAGCATGTCCACGTGGCGAGGGGAGCTAGTGAACGGGACGTACTGCGACCGTGTGCTCACGAAGTGCGACACGCGAGCCTGCCGACTTCAATCGCCGAATTACCCGGGCGTTTATCCCCGGAACGTCACTTGTTATTACCGCGTCGAGCAAAATCGGGCGCCGCCGGGCCATCGGGCGTTGCTCGCCGTGAGTCAACGAAACAGTCACAAAATACACATCAAAGATCAGATCGTCAAGTACGACGGCAGCCAAAGGATATTAAGGTATTTCGTCACACGTTTTAATCAACCACTTCTGAATCTGAAATTCAAAGTGTTCAAAATTCAAAATGAGAATCAGAAATTCAAAATAATCCAAAGCTGCAACACTTACGGATTATCCTCTACTAAATTACGTTTGAACAGAGTTGAAACCTTAAAAGTTTTGAACGTTCGATTGATTGCCCTGTGTCTCGAATTGCTAGGTTATGTAACAAGTTTGATAAAACTAACGCGTGTTACAGAGTTGATTGTTCTTTACTTAATGGATCAAGTAACTTCAAAACTCGTTGTATACAATATTTCTATAATTCCACGTGTTTTAATCATCAACTTTGAATCTGAAATTCAAGATGCTGCAACACCTTTGGATTATTTTCTACTAATATATTTCGAACGTCAAGTGTTTGAACGTTCGATTGATCGAACTTTGTCACGAATTGCTAGGTTATGTAACAAGTTCAGTAATGAAATCAATCTTTGTTATACGGTTGATTATTCCTTACCTAATGAATCAAGTAACTTCAAAATATTCTTTCTATGGTTGTAAAATTCTTGTATATTCTTTCTATAATTTTATAATTCTTTAAGTTATATAATATTTCCATAGATCTTTGAATTTTATTGCTTGCAAAGAGAATATTTTCTTTTGCACTGAAACGATTAACGTTTCAATGTTAATAGTACAGTGAATATTTCAACAAATTTAAATCATAATGTCAATCCTTCCTCTAATAACAGATGATTCTTTGAACGTTTAAAATGCTAATAACTTAAAATACATTATATTTTCAGTATTCGTATCGTGCTTGGAACATATTTATAGCGTTTGTTCTCCTTCTGTTCATTAATTACACTCAATCACAATGGATTATGTGCATTGTCCACTGGATTATCTATAATGCATACTCGTAATATCCTCGAGGCGAGTGAATTTATTACGCGACCTAATTTATTTTGCGACACACAGAGTCTGGGATCAATGCAACGTGGTGCAAGATTACTTGACAGTGTACGACGGCGGTTCAACCTCCGACAAGGTGTTGGTTAGACTTTGTGGAGGTGACGCGGTGCCAGACATAGTTAGCAGTCATAACACGATGCTTTTGGAGTTTCACACGTCTCCGTACGACAATCCCTTTCATCCAGTTCCTTTGTCGTTCTTGCCCGGCTTCGAGCTCGAGGTTCAGGTAATTTCTCCAACGATTCCTAACTGTTCAATCGTCGATCGCCCTCCTCTGATCCGCCCCGTTGTTCAAAGGTGCTGTTCGTGGACGAGAAATCCCGGAGTTTCGTCAAGGAGAACAACAACTGCGACTTTTATATATCCAGCGACGAGAGCTCGTCCGGCGTCCTGGAGAATCCGAAACACTCGCTGCCGCCGAACACGACTTGCCGCTACCATTTCCAGGGGAAACCGAACGAGATCGTTTGGCTGTCGTTCGTCAAGTACTACGCTGCCAGTGCCGACGCCGCGGCGAGCATCGACGTCGCCTCCGACTGCAACGCCAAGCTCCTCATCTGGGATGGTGATCGCGCGCTAGATAAATTAATTCTTACGCGTAAGGTGCGTCAAATTTTGACAAATTTGTCGCTGACTTCTCTCGTTTATTTAATTTTTAATATTATAATATAATATAATTTATTATATATATATTAATAAATATATATCATATAATTTATTATTATTATACATATATTTTTATTATAATAGTTATTATATTAATTTCATTTATTATTTTTAATTTAAGTAAATTTTTTTCAGTAATCAACAAAATTAATTTAGAAAAAAGAAAATTCCATTTGAATGTGGCTTCAATCCAATTTCCAAATTTGTACTATCATTTTCAATACCTTTTCTTTTGAAAATTAGATTATTATCTTTAATTCTTGGTATTCAAATTACGTTGTTGATTCACTATTTAAATTTTTTTTTAAAATAATTAATATAATTTTATTATTTTTATTTACAATATTATTTACATTAATTGTAGAACGAATAATAGGATATTTATATTAGAACGTTTCGTTCTGAAGTATCTTTGAATTTAATCGTCGTTCGTAGAATATCACTCTGCTGGGGCAGTTCTGCAAGGACGACACGCCGCGTCTCTGCGACCATAGTCTGCTGCGGAACGGGAGTCGCCACGCGAGGCCGTGCAGCCTCGCGGAGAGCTACGTCTCCACCGGCAGGGATCTCACCCTGGAGCACATACTGCGTCAAGGAAGTGCACTTTATCCGATAAGCTTTGTACTGCGTTACGAGTTCGTGCACGAGGCGGCTTCCTGTAACCACGTGTTCGGCTTTGCATCGGCTTCATCCACGTCTTCCACTTCATCCTCTTCGTCCTCTTCGTCGTCGTCGTCGTCGTCGTCATCATCATCATCATCATCATCATCGTCGTCATCGTCATCATCGTCGTCATCGTCATCGTCATCGTTATCTTCATCATCATCGTCGTCGTCGTCGTCGTCGGCGTCATCGTCATCATCCTCTTCTTCCTCTTCCTCCTCCTCGTCTTTACTGCCATCGCCTGCCAAAGCAGGGAAATTCGCGTCGCCGAGAAGTGTATTCTTTTACGGTCGTGGTGGTGCGCAGAACGTTAGCTGTGTGTATCGTTTCGAGGCCGAGCCGGACCACAGGATAGAACTGTCCATAAGCAAGGCCTCGTTCGGAGATAAGGGATGTTCCTCGTACGTAGACCCGCTGGTCAATCGGTGGACTTGCGATCGACGAATCGGCGACTCTACGAAATTCGGCACGGCGGAGTTGGTCGTCGCCGAGTATCCATGGCAGGGAGTGGAATTGGTACGTCCTTCGCAACATTTGTTCCTTCTTTTTTTCAATTATCTTATCGTCGACAAGACAGTATAATACAATTCTCACGCCTCTGTTTTCTGTTCAGGTCCGCGATTGCCTGTGTTCGAACGTGAGCGACCGGATCGTGCTGAGAACCCTGACGTCGAACGTGATCGAGGTTCGGTTCACGGTGACGTTGATGAACGTCACGCAGGACTACAGGGACTTCTACTTCGAGGGGGAGTACCGTTTCGTCGCTCTGGGGGCGGAGACCAGCGAGCAGGGATGCTCGACGAAGCTCGAGGAGCGACGATTGCGCGGGACCAGCGGCGAAATTTCCCTGAGAAGTCCTCTGCCGCGGGTGATACCCGGCGTCGCCGCCGTAGAGGAGATCCTGACCAATACGGAGGATCTGACTGCGACGCAGTGCGTGAACGAACCGTGGCTGATAGAGCCGGAGGACGCGCGCATCAATTATTTGTACTTAAGAACGGCTGGATACAGCATCACGTTGGACAACGTCGAGGAATGCACGACGCTGAACAGAATCGTCGTCTATTCGGCGGCGAACACGAAGGATCGTAGCGTGATATGCCCGGAGGGTGGCGTCGACACTGCCAGAACCGTGGACTTTTTCTCCGGTGGTTGGAACTACAGTGCCATTAACACTACCGTGGCCATGATGCAGCATTCAAGGAGCTTCGTCGTCGAGTTCCTCCAGAGGGAGCCTGGATTTTACGCGGTCACGTGGATGGCCATTTCGAAAAGGTCTCCGAGTTCCAGTATCGGGCCCAATATCTTTACTATACTGCCGCACGAGGACTGCCCTTATCGGTGAGAATGATTTCTGCTTTGTATCATATATCCCGATACAATCAAACCAATCAATGAGCCTTTTATTTCTGAAAGTGGCCTGAGTCTATTTTCCAAAGAAAAAAAGAAAAAAAAAAATTGAGCTAGCTGCTTTAATATTTACATTGCATCTTTACATTTTTTAAACAAAATTGTAAGTAATACGTTTAAAGTCACTAAGGTTTTGTACATACAGAAAATTGGCTGATTGATAGAATGACAAATATTTTGATTTTGAAAGTGGCTCAAGTCCCATTTTAAGAGTTTCAAACTGTAATGAAGCGTATTATGCAGTAAAATTTTATAAGATCAGCTCAGATAGTGATTTTTTTAAATAATGATAATTCCATTAAATATGTAATTTTAATATATTAACACAAACAAACAAGCAAGTAAGAAAGATCACTAATGTGATAAAAATTGGTAATGGTAACCCAATTGATATTGCGCAATCTACTTTTCTAAAGTTTCCTGAATGAATAATTTATCTGACTGTGTTTTAAAAGAAATTTCATCGTTTTCAAAAGGGATTTGTCCCGTTTTAAAAATTGATAAAGTTATTCCATTAATTTTGAAAGTGGCTCATCAGAAACCTGTCATTTTCTAAACAACGTTTCATCGTTTAACTGAGTTGGTAATATAATTGGGTTGGTAAACTATACAACCTTGGAAACACGAAAACATTATACTACCATGTTATCAGTTTCCATATATTTCTAAATTTATTAGAAACCTCAAAGATTCAAAGACAAATGGACTTGGGCCACTTTCAAGTAGACTTTGAAAAAAAAGACTGAGAAAGAAAAGGAAGACAATGATTTAAACATGTTTATTTTCATCTCGCAGATGCCCCGAGATTCAAGCGTGCATCAGTTCTGTCTTATGGTGCGACGGTATCCGCCACTGCCCCTCCGGCTTCGACGAGGAGGAGACCAACTGCTCGTACCGTTTCGGCGTGACGTTGCTCTACGTGGCCGTAGGCGCCGGCGCTCTAGGTATATTCCTGATTCTGTTGCTCGCCACCGGTTGCCTCAAGTACTGCCTCTACCGGCACAAGGCTCGCAAGAAGAAAAAGAACGTCGTCCTCAACGTTAATCACCTCCACGTGAATCACACGCACCACAACAACGGCCTCACCGGCAGTCGCTTGAGCGGCCGCTACAATCTCGCCACGCCGCAAGAGATGTATCTGGAGAACTACGGGAAGGACAGTATTTGTTGACAATACGCCATTGCCAATATCGAGACCACCGTGTGAATACCGCAGGATTTTTAACAAAAATACGCCTACCTCGCTGGCCTCTTCGATCCGCATCCCTCCCTCCCCTCCCCCTGACCTTCACCACTCACCTCTCTCGCGGAGGGAACGGAAGCGAACGACAACGTTTCCCCAACAACCAAAAAGGACAAAAAGAAAAAAAAGAGAAAAAAAAAAACAGAAAAAAAAAAGAAAAAAACAAACATGTACGCAATAATCGTATTAAAACTCTCGTAGACCAATTCGAAGGCATTTAACGGATGGGAGCGGGTCACGGATTGTTTCGAAGTCTCGACCACGATCCACGATTTGTTGTCTCGAAACGACCGTTTCGTTTGAAACCAGGGGAGAGAAAGAGAAAAGAAAGAAGGGGGGGAGGGAGAGGGCGTCCCTTTTAGCGGGGCTACTACTTGCCGAGTTTTTCTTTCGAATCGGATTACGGACTGGAGGATCAAGGGGGATCCCGAGTTTTCACGACGAAAGTTCCGAGAAACAGACGAAGAGTGGATCGAATCGACGAGAGAGAATCGTCCGGCGCTGCTCGAATCAATTCGTGTACGTTGGTTTTCACGGTGAAGCCGCCGTATCACAGTAGCACTAGGAACACACGTTTTCTGTTTTTAGGTTTAAAGCAACGCGTGACGACGTGACGAAGGGAGAAACGAAGCATACGGGGCGTGAACGATTATTAACTGCCGGGGAAAGAAAAGAAGAAAAAAGAAAAACACGCATGGCTGATGATGCGTATGAATATATGCTTTTAAAATGAAGTAGGAATCTGTAATTTGCATCGAGAGAAAGAGAGAGAGAGAGAGAAAGAAAGATTGAGAGAAGGAGAGAATGAGAGTAAGAGAAAATAAGAGAGAGAATTTTTATTATGGTCGGTTGCCGGGAAACGAGTGTCACAAACGTCCACGACGAGAAACGACGCAGAACATAATAAAATTGAACGAAACGGGGCTACTGTGATTTATCGAAAAAGAAATTTCAAAAAAGGAAACGAGGACCTTGGTCGCGTTTTATCATTACGATAAAACAATGTATAAAAGATTTGAAAAAGGCTGAGAAGACAAAAAAAGAAAGAGAGATTATTTCGACCGATATTTTTCATTCTCTCAAACCAAGCCGGTTCTGCTCTATAATTTTTTAAATTTCGTCGTGTTTGACGAACATTCACGTGCAATTTACTGTAAGGAATCATACGACCAAACGCATCATCATTGGACCCTCCGGTTTCCATCTTACTATCTGCGTCGATCCGTCGACAAACTCCATCGTTTTTTGTAAGAAACACGCAGCCACCATCACGATCACTAACGCGAGAGCGTAGCAACATAACGTCTTCTGTATACTGCCATTTCTAGGGGTTTTTTTTTTTTCAGTTCGGAAAATCCACCGCCTCTTCTCCGGGGCAGGGGGAGGTGGGCATGCACTGAAAATCCGGTTGTCGATACTCTATGCTCCCGCGTTAACCGCGTTTGATCCTGACCTATTCAGATTTCGTAACGTACGTTAACAAAGATGAATATAACATATAGTTAAAAGTCACACATGTAACCTAGGTTTGATATTTCGATGCGCGAGGCTTGACTGGGACGTAGAGTTTGATGTATAGTTGATTAACCCGTTTAAACGAGTGCGCGAGAGAGAAGGCGAGAGAAGCGAGCAACATGATTGAGGTTGACAGACGCATACATTGTAACCCTATTACGAAAGTGTTAACTACTTAAAAAGACAAAAAAAAAAAAAAAAAAAAAAAAAACAAAAAAAAAAAAAAAAAA